>NW_021320147.1:280923-314388 GCF_001605985.2 Dendrobium catenatum
TCTGTCTCTGTGTTTGCATGTGCTGTAAACGGCCTCCGCAGCAGTTTTAGGACCGAGGGGCAAGCTATTTTTATTGCATGGTTATTTTAGAGCGTGGTTATAACCGCTGCAATTATACCAAATGTGGCGTCATTCCATAACGCGACACTCATTAAGCGAAACTCTTTAGTGGTCAGGTTCCAGTTTCTGTTTTTTTTTTTTTTTGAGCAAATCTGTTAGGAATATATAGGTAATAGCATAATATATTGCCTGATTTAAATAAAATGACATTAAATGCTCACAATTGTTCATAAAAACATTTTACACATAAGAGATATACATCAAAAATCAGACCAAAAAAATTTCTAAAAAGGCTATATATATTTATAAATTTAATAACCAATTTGTATATCTATTGTTTGTTTTATACAAAAAATATTAAGAACTATAAAAAATAAATTTGATCATATATGAAATTAATACAATTAATTTTGTCTATTCAGTTAAAAAAGCTCTCTAAATTGTATTTAGAGGAATTTACATATATATTTGAATATTTATATATGCTAATCTCTTAAAAATTGAAATTTATCTAGAATATAAAATTTTATGGTATCTACGAAACTATAGTAATTTTATTATATATATATATATATATATATATATATATATATATATATATATCTTTCTCCCTCCTTAGTTTCTAATCTATTATATAAATCACTAAAAGCTAAGGTCTTTGCATCACATATTGCTTTCTTAGATTCCTTACGAGCTCTTTTATATCTTTCCCAATTATCAAAATTTTTAAAATTAAACTAAATTTTATAACAAATCTTCATATTTTTAATTTTTTTCTTGCACATCTGGATTCCACCACCAACTATTTTTATTATTCGGAGCTTTCCCTTTGATACTCCAAGTACATCTTTTGTAATATTCTTAATATCACTAGCCACCTTTTTCATATAACATTAGCATCCTCATCCACAGACAAAATCTTAAGATCTAAAATCTTACTCTCAAAAATATTTTTTGTTAATATTCTTTAAATGCCCATATCTAATCCTAGAATATTGTTTTACTTTATTTTTTATTTTATGTCACTTTATTTTAAAGTTTAAAACTAATAATATATGTTGGGTACATAAATTTTTACTCGGAATAACTTTACAATCTTCGCAATCTAAACTATTTAATTTTCTTATAAGAAAATAGTCAATCTTAGTTGTACTATATCCATTTTTTATAAGTGATGAGATGCTCATTCTTTTTTTTAATATTCCTTACCATTTAATCTATTATATATACAAAGTTTCCAATAAAAATTAAATATATATATAAATCTAACCAAAAAGAAGAGAATCATCTAATGAAAAGCACATTATATGGAAAACAAACTCAAATCTAAAAAAAAGATTCAAGAAAGTATCTAAAAAAAAAAAAAAACTCAAACCAAATTTAATGAAAAACTAATAGATGAGATTTCAAATTGAGTGAAATTTTCAATGAGAAGAAGTTTTGCTTTTAAATTATGTAAGACATGAATAAAATTGGTGTAAAATTACCTCAAATGAGGGGAAAGATTGGGCAGGCAAAAATGGCAGAGTGTCTTTATTTGCATGAAATGAAGAAGAAGAGGCTGCAATTAGAAATTAGAGCTTAATCGACAAATTTATGGTGAAATTTTTCATCGGTTTTAAGTATAAAATTTTTACTAATATTTTTATTGGAAACTTAATCACAGTGACTCTTCTAGCGTATTTTTATGCAAAATTTCTTGCAAGAATATTCAATGGAAAATTCATAGGTGATTCTTACGTCTTAGGTGATAATTTTGTCAGAAATTTTGATGGAATTTCTGTCAATTTAAAATCTGTAAGAAATGGTCATTTTTTTAGTAATGATTATAAGTATGCTAATTATGTCATTACTAAGAGGTTTGGTATATATATTTACCAGTTAATTCTCTGCATCAATAAAATGAATATCCATATCCCCTTTTATAAATTTATAACAAATATTAGTACGCTTAGTCTTAGAGTAAGGAATTGAATTTTTCATGATACAAATTACACTATATATTATCACATATGAGAGGTGCGGCATCCACTTTTAATCCCAAGTTATGAAGCTATTGCTTAAGTTATATGAATTGAGCAACACAACTTTGAGCTACTAAATATTTGCTTCTGTAGACATAGATAATTAATGCCAGTGAATGTTATCTTTTATTCAAACATGAAATCAAGAAATGCTCTATAGACTTATAGGTTCTTGAAATACATTTCATATCAACCATACATTTCAAAAAATTAGAATATAAATATACTCCTAAGCAAATGACGTGATGTGTCTTGGATACTAAATTCCTATAATGGGTGTTCCTATGAGGTACCTAAGAGTTTATTTAATTAATTCTTATAAAGAGAGGAGTAGCAGTTATATTTCCTTTCTACTAAATTGTAATAATTTCCTTTAGTTTTAATGCAAATTGCACTTCTTCAAAAAAATATTTTATTAAGATTAAATACTATTCTTTTAGGTACGTCAACCTCAAAGCATGAACAAAGAGATACACTGAATATAATATCATAACTTCTTATAGTGAGATATAGTAAGAATCCAATCATACGCTAATACTTCTTTGCACATATAGATCTTTCACTACTATCTTGGTCTAATTAAGTTATAAGGCTCATAAGGTTATTGACAGGAACAAATAGGCCACACACTACTATTCTTTTAATTATGGTTTACTACGTTGCTGTGTAAATCTTATTTCTATGAAAGTATATGTGCCATGTCAAGTAATAAAGTGATGAGAATTACCTTAAGGACACACTACTTATAAGACCTACTTAATTTAACCTATCAATTGGATAAAAATTATGATGCAATTGAAAGTTAAAATCTTCATATTTAAGTGATGAATTTGATATTTAAATACTATGAACCTATAATATTTAAAAACATATGTTTGCAATAGATATATTTTTCCTAAGGATGTTGTTAATCATAGTATAAATACTCCTAGTCTCTATCAAGTTAGTTGGAGTATTAGATAAGCTTTTGCTCAATTCTAGTTTTAGTATCTCCTTAAGATCCCATAACCCTAACTATCATATGTCAATGCATGGAAAAGTTACATTTTAAATCCCCTAATTGTTCTTCTACTCCTCCACTGAGGCTATATATTATATTATATTTTAAGTTCATACAAGACCTCTACACAAACTAATATAGGCATGGTGAATTCAAAAACAACATTGAGTAATTCATGAAATAAAAAATCTATTCTAAAGCAAAACATGATTTCTAAAGTATCATAAGCTTAAAGAAAAGTTTCTAGCCATACATGGAATTGAAGTTAAATAGAACAAATTTAATTGAAATATATGAAATAATAGCACAAGAGGCAAGTATAGAAATCACCATGAAATTCTTGAAAATACAATTGTAGACTCCTTGCACTCCTTCCTTCCCTCTCTAAACTCATACTGGACCAACACAACAGGAACATATGGTTAACTCCCTCCCAAAGCATCCTCACACACACTATCTCTCTCCCTCATGCCTCTCTAACTAGCCCACCCCTTACATAAATTATAAGCTTCGTATTTATAGATTTTCACATTAATTGAACTAGCGCCATGGTACTAACTAGGGAGCATTGAGGTGTCATTGAATTAATGTGTCGGTTCACCATTCATCTCATATGTTCCCCAATGCAACCATTTTTACCATCCTTCACAACATCACTATGGCAATTTGGAGCTGTGATGCTCTTTGTATAACATCTCGGCACTAAGCTCTTGGATGAAATTGAGTGTTCTACCACTCTAGTGCAGAATTAATAACGCTGTGCTGAGTAAAATATAGCTCTGCAGCACTCTGTTTGAGATGTTGCAGCGCTCCTCTAATTTGAAAATTTTTAGCTTATTTATTTCACAAAAATAGGATTAAAGATTTTTTAAAAAATAGATGCAATTTGGACTATATAATTTTTCTCTGATAAGGTATTAGTGCTCTTATATCCTTCATTGTCAAACTTCTTAATCAAATATATATATATATATATATATATATATTGATTTTATATATTGATTTTATTTTAAAATTGAAGGGACTATTATAAATACACATATTTCTTAATCATTCATTTAAAAATGCATTTTTTGTTTAGATTGTTGTAAATTAGTTTTTCGATTATTGAGATTCTTGCAACATGTATGTTATTAATGATTTCAAATATTATTTTTTTAATTATAGTTTCTCCTAACATATTTTGGATGTATTGACTTTATTTATTTTTTTTTGTACTAACATTTCAGGGAAATCATACTCAAGATTGTTGAAGGCTTCAAATAATATTAGATTAGAGTTCTTCGTAAATGGAGTCTATATTTTTCATTTTATTGAGTGTGAGAGAGTGTGATTATAATTGAGTAATTATACACGCACACACTGGGGGAGTGTTAAAATTTATAATTTTTTTAAAAACTAATCGTACTGTACGAATTCATTTCGTACGGGATGATTTGTCCAGTTATTCCCTTTTACAAGCAATTAAACTAACTATAAAAAGAAAATTTTTCTAAGTGCTAATTGTACTATACAAAGGGTTCTTCGTACAGACGATGTCTAGAGTACGAATTAGACGGGTCCCTTTCATCTCGACGAACGCCAAATTTTTTTGAACTAATTATACCGAATGATACCCTATTTATATAGACGACTTCCAGAGTATGAATTTGATGGGTCCCTTTTCATCCTGACGAATGCCATATTTTTCTAAATGGATCATACTGTACGATGCCTTGTTCGTACAGACGACCTAGAGTACAAAAATGTGGAGAACCTTTTCGTGCCAATGAATCAAAATTTTTTTTTATAGTTCATATAGTACGAACATGGTTCATATTGGATGATTATCATATACAAAAATATTTTGTACAGGTTCAAACGTAATAGTTTTGAACTATTCATATATAGAAAGTACAATCATACACGCTCAAAATAGCAATTTTTAGTTTTCTGGATGGTTTTTCGTGTCTTTCATATAAAAAGTCCATTAAAACTGATGTGAAAAGTGTAGACACTTAGAGGGTGTGAAAGGATGATAGTTCTCTACTGACACTTAGAGGGTGTGAAAGGATGACAGTTTTTTACCGCACCGGGGATTGGTGGAAGAGAGGAAAATTATAAAGGTTTCTCCGCTTTGCTGTGGGGGCAAAAGGAGAGTCACTTTGGTAATAGTGAAATACTTGAAGAGGGAGTCTTCAAGGAGTGGACATAGGTCTAGTTAGACCGAACTACTATAAATTCTTGTGTTCATTTTATTTCTGCATTTTTATTTTTTTTGCATTTTAGTGTTTGTGGTTGAAAAATTAATTTTGCAAAAAAAATATAAAAATAAGTCTTTCCTTCATTTCCAAGAAAATTTTTAAAATACCAATTCACCCCCCTTTTAGTTAGCCTTGAGACATTAGCATAGGTTTAACAACCTATCCAAAACTAATAAGTGGTATCAGAGCTTGATTTTAAAACTCAAAGTTTAAATTACTTTTTGAAAATGATAATGGCCATTTTTGAAAACTGTAACACACCTGAAGGGTATTCAATCACTAGACCTCTATTATTTGATAATATCCCTTTCAATTTTTGGAAAACACGTATGTTTACTTTTCTTTGATCGCTTGATTATCACATATGAATTTTAGTTCAAGAAGGATATACTATACCAACTAGACTTGTAGATGGCATTAGAGTTGAAACACCCTTTGCTGATTGGATAGTAGAAGAATGTGACTTAGCACAATTAAACACAAAATATTTAAATAGTTTCTTTTATGCACTAAAGTTTGAATATTACATGCGGGTTTCTACTTGTAAAAGTTGAAAAGATATTTGAGATATACTTTATATTACATACAAAGAGACTAATGAAGTGAAGCAATTTAGATTAAATATCATGTTACATGATTATGAATTATTTTACATAAAATCCAATGAATCCATATCTAACATGTACATGAGATTCACTCAAATAATCACTTCTTTGCATGCATTATGTAGGGAACTAATGAATACTGAAATGGTTAATAAAATACTTCATTGTTTGTCTACTGCATATGATGCTAAAATTACTGCCATTACAGAGTTGAAAGATTTAAATGTGTATTTTATTAATAATCTTCTTGGATCACTAATTACTTACGAGCAAGGAGTGACTCAAAGACAGATTGATGTAGGAGAAAGGAGAAGAACATAGCCTTAAAAGTGGATGACTCGTAGAGTGATCAGTCACAACTTGAGGATGAAGATAATATTGCCTTGATGACTAGGCAATTTAGGAGTTTTCTAAATAGTACGTAAAGAAGAGACCAACATTGGAATAGAGGCAAGTTCCATAAAAATGTTGAGGTTTCTAATGATGTTATTTGCTATAAATAAAAAAAATTGGACATGTCAGATCAGATGGAGGAGAAAGTGAATGTGAAAAGGGCAAGAAGAAATTTTAGTAATCTTTTTGGGCGGACTCAGCATCGGTTTCATCAGAAATAGAGAAGGAAGAAGAAGTCACCAATCTGTGCATAATGGTTGATAATATTGATCACTCAAATCAAGAGGAGGTATATAACTTAAGCTATAATGAATTACTTAAAGTTTCTGAAAGAATTCATACAACATATAGAAAACTCAAGAAAATGCATGCTAGGTTGAATTTGGATGTTTTAGAATTACATAAAGAGTATGAAATCCTTAGAAAAGATCATGCACAGATAGATAACCACCACATGAGCTTATTGGATGAATTTGATGACTTGAACAAACAAAATAAATTAATGAAATCATCATACAATGAATTGGAAAAAGAATTTAAATCTTTAAAAGATGAATCTAAAAATAGATAACACTATTTAAAATATAATATTAATGTATTATAAGATGTAAACACATTTCTTAAAGTGAAAGTGAAAGCTCTCGAGGAAGAACACCCCCCAAACTTGAAGATTTTACTAATCATATTTTAAAGTCAAAAATCTTGAAACATAAGAAGAGACAATTTTATTATTAAAGATTAAAAAATACTTTTCTTGGAGTTAAGTGCTTTACTTATGGGATGATTGTTTATATTTCACACACTTGTACTTTACATAGCAAAACTCATTTAGTGTGGAGACCTAAGATGCATAAAACAAGTCATATCATATATGCATCTAGTTTAATTTTTCTAGGAGGAAAACCCAAACTTGTTTGGGTTCCCGAGACTAACGTTTGATTGTTTTGTAGATATGCTCTCATATAAGACCTCATGAGAGCATTTGGTACTTGGACAGTAGTTGCTCGAAGCATATGACTGGAGACACTTCATAATTCATATCACTAAAAGCCAGGAATGGAGACAAGGTTACACTAAGAGATAATACCACTAGGAAAGTGGTAGGCACATGTATGATAGGCAACTTGAACAGTTTTTTTATTAAAAATGTGTTGCTAGTAGAAGGTTTAAAGTATAATCTCTTGAGTATTAGTCAGCTATATGATAAAGGATATTGTGTTAAATTTTTTATCCCTAGTTGCATATTAAGACAAAAAGGAATTGATGTACTGCATAGAAATACGATAAATAATATTTATATGCTTGACTTAAATATTATTGCATCTTCTAATGCTTTTTATTTAAAAACATTTTTTGATGAATCGTGGTTATGACATAGGATACTTTGTCACGCTAGCATGAAAAACCTCAGAAACATTACCCAAAAAGAACTTATTTGAGATATACCAAAACTAGATTTTACTAAGGATCACTTTTGTGATGCATGTCAACTAGAAAAACAGGTGAAGTTCTTATTTAAATTCACTAAGAATCTTAGAACTACTAAACCATTGGGGATTATTCATATAAATCTTTTTGGACTAATTAGCACTGTAAGTCTATGAGGGAAGGTATACAGATTTATAATTGTTAATGATTTTTTGAGATTCACATGGATTAAATTTTTATTTCATAAGAATGAATCATTTGAGGAATTTAGAGACTTTTTAACTTGGATTCAAAGAAAGCTAGGATGTGAAATTTTAACAATTCAAAGTGATCATGGAGGTGAATTTTAAAATAAAAAATTTGAGAATTTTTGTAAATAAAATGGAATTAATCAAAATTCTTTTGAACCTAGGACCCCTCAGCATAATGGGGTAGTTTAAAGAAAGAACATAATATTAATTTAAGCTGCTAGAGCCATGTTGGTAGAATATTCACTTCCAAAATATTTTTGGGTTACAGTAGTTAGTACTGTTTGTTATGTTCTGAATAAGGTGAACATTAGATCAAAATTGAATAAAACATCCTATGAGCTTTTTAAGGGGAGAACACCTAACTTGTCACATTTGCATATTTTTGGATGTAAGGTGTTCATATATAATAATGGAATATCTCATTTAGGAAAATTTGATCCAAAATCAGATGAATGGATTTTTCTTGGATATTCTAGTATTCGAACACCATATAGAGTGTTTAACAAAAGAACATTGATAGTTGAGGACACTACACATATTATATTTGATGAATGTATGATTTTGGAATAGCTAAATTTTGAAGAGGGTCATTTAGAAAATAACTCCCAAAGGAATAATAAGATAAACTTAGAAGAAAATTTGGAGAAAAAAAACCCTTTGCCTACAGAATTAAAATTTTCTAAAAATCACCTTAAGGAATTGATTATAGGTGAACCTAGTGAGGGTGTTAGGACTATCCATGGACTTAACAAAGAACTTAACCATTATGCAATTATTTTTATGAATGAACCCACACATGTTAATCAAGCACTTTCAGATGAATTTTAGTTTTTGGCTATACAAGAAGAGTTAAATCAATTTGTAAGGAATAATGTTTGGAGATTTATTGAAAGTTAAAAGGATCAAAGTGTAGTTGGAACTAAGTGAGTATTCAAAAATAAAATGAATGACTCAAGAGTTGTTGTTAGAAATAAGACTAGATTGGTGGCAAAGGGATATAATCAAATTAAATGAATTGATTTTGAGGAGACTTTTGCCCCTGTAGCAAGACTTGAAGAAATTAGGATTTTGTTAGCATTTGCCTGTTTTAGAGGATTTAAATTGTTTCAAATGGATGTTAAAAGTGCTTTTTTGAATGGGGCGATACAAGAAGATGTTTATGTTGAACAATTTCTAGGTTTTGAAAGTTCTAAATTCCCTAATAATGTGTATAAATTGAAAAATGCATTGTATGAATTGAAACAAGCACTAGGGCTTGGTATGTGAGGTTAAGCACTTTTCTATTAGAGAGATTTTTTTATAAAAGGAAGTGTGGACACAACTCTCTTTTTAAGGAAATTAGGAGATGAAATACTCATTGTTCAGATATATATTGATGATATCATTTTTAGATCTACAAATAAAATTTTTTGTGATGATTTTTCTAAAATAATGAGTAGTAAATTTGAGATGAGTTTAATGGAAGATCTAAGTTATTTTATTAGTTTTGACATTAAGAAAATTAAGGAGGGAATATTTCTTAGTCAAACAAAGTATTTTAAGGACATCCTTAAAAAGTATAAAATGGATAATACTAAACTAGTCAGTACACCAATGAGTTGCTCAGTTTAATTGGTAAGGACCCAAAGGGAAAATCTGTTAATAAAAAAAATTAGAGGTATAATTAGATCATTGCTTTATTTGACTACTAGTAGACCAAATATATTTTTTAGTATTTATTTGTGTGCTAGGTTTCAATTTGATCCAAAAGAATCACATTTGATTGCAGTAAAAAGAATTTTAAGAAATCTTTCGAGAACTAAAAACTTAGGAAATTGATATTCTAAGTTTAGCTCTTAATTTGAAATTATTAGATATTCTGATTCAAATTTTATAGGTTGTAGGGTTGATCGAAAGAGTACAAATGAAACTTGTCAATTTAAAAGAAATTCATTAGTTTCTTGGTCCAGTAGAAAAAAATTTTGTGCCCCTATCTACTGCTGAAGTTGAATGCATTGTATTAGGAAGTTGTGTTGCACAAGTTCTTTGGTTGATACAACAATTGATTGATTTAGGATTTATAATGGGCACAATTCAAACTAGTGCCATTTGCATTTCAAAGAATCCTATTCAACATTTTAGAACCAAACATATAGACATAATACATCATTTCATAAGGGATCAAGTAGCCAAAGGAGAAATTAAATTGAATCATATTTCTACTAAAAATAACTTGCATATATTTTTATAAAACCACTATTCTCTAATACTTTTAGCACCTTAAGAACAAGGTTAGGTGTGATTGATCTTAATGCTTAGATAAAATTTTCTGCAAACTTGATATGTTCTTTATGTGTGTTTGATTTAGTTTTTCTATTTTTGTTTGTTGTTGCTTTTATTTACTAGTGTTTTGATTTTATTTTATTTTTTTTTGAGTTTTTGGTATGGACATTTATCACTTATCAAAGAATGATGGATTTTTAGAAATTTTTCTGGTTTCATGATTTATTTTCTAAGGGTTTATTTATATTATATGAAATCTTTTCGTACTGTATGAATTTTGTAGCATATAATGTCTATTTTAGGAGTTGACCATGAAAAATTTGAGTTTTTCAAATACTTCATACTGTACGATAATGTCATCGTACCGTATGAATTGTATATATTCGTATGTACGCATGTGGATGGTTATCCAGTCAGAGTCAGTTATTATAACTGATCGTACGTATAAAATTATCTTTTGTTTGTATGATCAAGGTTTTAGTTTCTATGGGCGATGATCCTAATTGTCTTTAAAATGATCTTAAATAACTGATCGTCTCGAATGAACACCTGTTCGTCTGTACAATCTTATGGTCAAAAAGTCTATACGAAAGGATGCCTTGTAAATTATGTGTTTATGAAAGTCATTTTATTTTGGACGTTGTCATTCGTCCATATGAAAAAAATTTCTTCCCGTACGATGTTAAGATCATACGTACGAAATCAATTTTGTACTGTATGATAGGTTGTTGTTTTTTTAAATAGGAGGGTTATTGAAATCTTTTCCATTCAATTTCAAACCCTTCTTGAATAGGCTCCAACCTAAGAATGGCAAGCTCTAGCAAGTGCTATCGTGTTACTAAGGGATCATCATCCAAAGGTGGGGATGATAACTTCTTATCTAGAGATAATAAGGATGCTTTCTATAGGTATATAGCCGCCAAAATCACTCATTCTAGACTCCTCATTCAAGATGAAATCCTTTTTTTGTCATGCCTCTCTTTGCTTCAACCTAGTTTTCTTTCATTTTAACTTTGATATACACTTACTACATAGAGACTTTTCACTATTTCCTAGAAAATATGAGATTTAGTGAGGATAAAACTAGGATAACCTCTTTTATAAAAAAATGGCATGTTGAAATTACAAAGAAAGATCTAGGAAATGTTCTTCACTTAAGGACTCAAGAGACTAGAGCACATACCTTGACCTCAAAATCTAATTATGACTGGTTTGAGATCAAAAAAACTCATAGAGGTGTAACTCAAGTATGTCAATTAGCAAGAGTCTACACATTTAATCAAAATGCCTGGGTCATCCAGCATGTTTTAAGAACTCCAATCATTCCTAAGGTTGGTAATCGGATAAATATGACTCCTCTTATGTCCATTGTTATATATTTGATCATGATCGAACAACCTATTGATGAGGCCCAACTCATTTTAGATTACATTCATAAGCTTTCTGAAATTGGGCTTCCTAATCATAAAATGAAGAAAAGGGGGAGCACCTGCATCTGGTCAGGGACCTGATCAGAATTTCTCTTAGGAAATTGTCTAGTAATTTGATCTGATGGAGACTCATTTTGATCAAATTTAGACTCATCAAAACCAGCAGGATGCAATATACCAAGAAGATATGGGGTGGATTAGAGGTTAGTTTGACTCGGTGAATACAAATATAGCTATGATGAATAACTAATTTTAGTGTTCAATCAGCCACCTCCTCCAGACTAGGGCCCCTCTGAGTTTTAGTTGTACTTCTCTGATGTTGTTTCTATTAGACTTCTGTTTGTGATGTGATGTTGTGTTTTTCTTCCGGTTGTTGTTAATTGTGTTTGATGTTAGTTATCAAGTTTTTCGATATGTTAATTATGTATGTTGTTTTGGTGTATTTTCACTTGATATCATTGTACTGATATTTTTAAATCCTTTTGATATCAATGAAAAATAATATATTTTGTGAATTTATTTTTTTCTTATTTTGAAATGTGAATTTGCCTATATGAAAAGCCTTTTATAATTGATCTAAATTGTGTTATAAACTAACTTGCATTAAAAATTAATTTTATTATGAAATCTAATTTTTCAAAAATTTAAATTAACTTATAACTCAATTAATTTAAGCATATCAATCTATTGTTCTTTTTAGGCAAACATAATTTAAATATTATTATAGCAAGTTTGAAGTCTTAGTATTTTTTATTTCTTTTCCAATATAATTATTTTTGTTATTAGATAAATTTGATTTTTACATTATTGATTTTTGAAAGACCAAATAACAAAAAGGAGTATATCAAAAAGAAATGTATAGTGTATACAAAAATTGAAAGAATGGACAATAATGCACAAAATAAAAAGAGACAAAATTAGCCCAAATAGAAAAAGATGCACAAAGTGTGCTACAAATATTTGAAAAGATGCACAATGTCACCAATTAAATTATTTATATTATTTTCTCTTTCATTTAGTCTTTAATTCAAATCAATCTAATTTTTAATTATATTCTATATTGAAAATTGAAATTAACTAATCTTCATTTCATCACTTTTGTAATAATCATTCTTAACGAATTGTTTAGAATGCATCATGACCTTGATAAATTTTTCTTATCTAGGTTGTTCTTTAATTTAAAATTTTTGAATCTTTCTTTTCTCGTCTTATGTAATTAACTTTGTTATTGCAACTATATTCTAATCACTTTCAAGATCAATTATTTTGCTTTCTCATTTGACATCTTTCATTTCAGTTTTCTTCTTGCTTTTTTGTTGTTGTCAAAAGGGGGAGTAATAATATTATTTTTATGTTTGTGTTTTTATATATTGTTGTTTATATTTTTTTTGTTTTTATGTTTTTGTATTTTGTTGTTTATGTTTTTTGTTTTAAAAATAAAAAAAAAAATAATTTGTGTGCTCTTCATGGAATCTTCCAATATTCAAATGTTCATTCTTTTAGGGGGAGCTAAGGAGAAATTTTGGGTTGAAATGTTAACTCAAATAATAATTATTTTGCCATCATAAAAAAGAGGGAGATTATTGAGATTGTTGCAAATTAGTTTTTATATTGTTGAGATTCTTGAAACATGTATGTTTTTGATGATTTTAAATATTATTGTTTTAATTACAGTTTCTCTTAATATATTTTGGATGTATTACCTTTATTTTTCTTTTATGTGTACTAACATTTCAGAGAAATCATACTACAAATTATTGAAGACTTCAAATCAGATTAGATTAAGGTTCATTATAAATGGAGTATATATTTTTCATTTTATTAAGTCTGAGAGAGTGTGATTGTAAATGAGTAACTGTACATACACACACTGGAGAGTGTTTAAAATTTATAATTTTTTAAAATCTAATCATACTATACGAATTCATTTCGTACGGGATGATTTGTTCAGTTATTCCCTTCTATAAGTAGTTAAACTAACTGTAGAAAGAAATTTTTTCTAAGTGCTGATCATACTGTACGAAGAGGTCTTAATACAGATGACATCCAAATTAAAAATTAGACGGGTCCCTTTTCATCCTAACAGATGCCAAATTCTTTTGAATTGATCGTATTGTATGATACCCTATTCATAGAGATGATGTCCATAGTACGAATTTGACGGGTCCCTTTTTTGTCCCGAGAAATGCCAAATTTTTCTGAACGGCCCGTATTATACGATGCCTTGTTCGTACAAATGACGTCTAGAGTACAAAAATGCGGGGAGCCGTTTCATCCCAACGAATAAAAAAAAAGTTTCTTATAGTTTGTACAGTACGAACATGGACCGTATTTGATGATTATTGTGAATGAAAATATTTTGTACAGGTTCGTATGCAGTAGTTTTTGAACTATTCATATGTATGAAGTACAATCATACTGTATAATCGTACATGCTCAAAATGGTAATTTTTAGTTTTCTGAAAGGTTTTTTGTGACTTTCATATAATAAGTCCTTTAAAACTGAAGTGAAAAAGTCATTCTTAGTGACTTTTAAAGAGCAAGTGAAAGAGTGTTTGAGAGAGAGTTCTTGTAAGTGGAGTGTGAAGGGATCACAAGGTTGATCAAAGGTAATAATCTCTTTTGGTTTTTGGTTACTACTCTTCCTCTTCTTTCTAGTTGCTTGAGATAATATCTTTGAAGAAGATTCAGTTTTCTGCCAACACTTGGAGGGTGTGAAAGGACAATGGATGTCTGCTGACACTTGAAGGATGTGAAAGGATGATGGTTCTCTGCCGACACTTGGAGGATATGAAAGGACGCAGGTTCTCTACCAACACTTGGATGGTGTGAAAGGACGATGGTTCTCTGGCGACACTTGGAGGGTGTGAAAGTATGATAGTTATCTATCGCATCGGATATTGGTGGAAGAGAGGAAAATTGTGAAGGCTTCTCCGCCTTATTGTGGGGGAAAAAGGAGAGTCAGTTTGGTAATAATGCAATACGTGAAAAGTGAGTCTTCAGGTGTGGACATAGGTCTTGTTGGACCGAACCACTAAAAATTCTTGTGTTCATTTTATTTCCTCATTTTTATTTTTTAGCATTTTAATGTTTGTGGTTGAAAAATTAATTTTGCAAAAAATATAAAATCAGTTTTTCCTTAATTACCAAGAGAATTTTAAAATACCAATTCACACCCTTCTTATTTAGCCTTGGGACATTAGCATAGGTTTAACAACCTATCAGAATCTAACACTTTTCACTTCCATCTAATATAACTTAAACCACTTAAAGCAAGCAAAAGCTTGAATTAGCCTAATATCCTCCAAATAAAATAGAGTTGTAAAAAGTTTCTCAAAGTTTATTCCTTCTATTTAATTAAACCCTTTTCACCAACCTTAACATATTTCTAACAATTAATTTATATTCATTTGATTTATTTTTCAAAAGTCCATTTCATTCCTTTAACACTTTGATTCAGCTTGTACTATTTCTTACACATCATATCAAGCAAACTGATTCAACTCTTCATAGCCATCATCTAAAATTAATTTGCTAAGGAATCCTAAACTTTTGTAGGTTTAACTAAGGAGATAAATATAATGTGATTAGCTTGTTGTCTTAATGCATTCTTGACCTAACACCTTTTGAATTATCTCATATAAACTAATTCTCATAATGCCAAGATGCATATTCCATCCTCTAGGTTGCACTTTTACTTCCTACTCTTTTAGATCAAAGTTTTCTATGATGGGAGACACATCCACTTCTTGATACTTCTCTTTTCTACGTTATGAATATGATTCATCAAATATAACATATGTGGATTCCTAAACTACCAATATTATTCTATTGAATGCTTTATTGGACTTTCCAACCAAAAATAATCATAGAAATACCACCTCATCTAATTTTGTACTAAACTTATTCAAACTTTATTTCACATCATTAATACAAAATATTTCCAACAAGAAACATGGAAATACAAATTTTGAGTTCTACCCTTACATAGTTTATATGAAGTTTTATTTAGCTTAGGGTGAATATTTACTTTATTTAACATAGAGCATATTGAATTAATAGACTCTACCACAAAATGTTAGATAATTTTTTCTTCATTTAGCATGGAACAAGCAACCTCAACTAGGGTTCTATTCCTTGTTTCGGTAACTCTATATTTTGGGGCATTCTAAATGCAAAAAAAAGTAAGCATATTCCTAAATTCTTATAAAAAAAACTCTCAAAATTCTCATTCTAAAATTCTTCTACATGATTGCTATATATTATGAAAATAAAGAATCTTGATTTTCTTTAAATCCAAATTAAAATATCTTAAACTTAGTAAAAGAATCACTACAACAAAACAACAACAACATTAAGCCTTTATCCCACTATGTGGGGTCGGCTACATGAATCCTTTTTTCTACAATGTGGCATGTTAAAAGTCAAATTCTCATTTAAATATAACAAAGAAAGGTCATTTCTAATATTTTTTGGTCCACCTCTACATGTCTTAACAATTTATGTGAACAAACCATATAAGGCGACTCCTTCTAATCTTATCTTCCACTAGAGCTACTCCAACCATATCACATATATGCACATTTCATATTCTACCTCTAAGGGTAAAGAGACTCATTCACTTGAGCATTCTAATCTCTCCAACACTTAACTTAATATTATGTTTCTGTTTTAATGGACAACATACTGCTCCATAAAGCATTGTAGGTCTCAACACCATCTTATAGAATTTTGCCATAAGTTTGAAGGGGACTTTTCTATCACACAATGAGCCTGATGAATTCCTCTACTTCACTCTTGTGTGCTAAATATCTAACCTAGACAAATCATTTAAAGTCATCTTTATTATTAGATCCAAATAAATTCTTGTAGTAGATTGCTAGGGATCTAGATGTTATAAAAATTTTAATAGGTTGGAATGATATTTTACTTTCTTTCAAAGATAGTACACCCCATACAAAGTATCATTTGTGAAATCCAATTTAGGTATCTGTCTAAATGTATTTTAGTGAGTGATTTTTATAAGTGTACTCATTGTAATACATGTCATCCAAAAACCCAAGTAATTATCATTGATGCTTGTGTAATTTTGATTTAAATTATAGTTATGATGCCTAAAGTGTTTAAGAAGCTCTTAAGCAAGTTGAGAAATAATTAGAAAAGAAAAATTTTAATTTAGGAAATTACTTTAGGAGCATTGTGACTCCATGCTCACTATTTGGAAAGAAGGTAAGGGAATCAATAAGATTTGGCTCAGCGCTATAGTTCTTAGGATCTTGCACCACTAAGCTAGGTCAAATTGGTGGTTTTTATATAATTAAATAATCTAAATCCATTTGCTAATTCCTCTCACCCCATCCATTACCAAAGAAAATAAGAGAATAAGGGGAGGAGAAGAGAGGAAAAAAAAAGAGATAGAGAGAATTTTTTTGTGGCCAAAACTTGAGATTATTCTATCGAGCCTATTCAGGATATTGTAGAGCATGAGGTATAATTTCAATTCCAGTGGTTTTATAAAAAGTTATGTATAGAAATACATTTTTCTTAGATTTTGTAAAGTTTTTATTGTGTTACTTTTAATATGTTGCATGCTTTACTCTGAATATTTTAACTACAAGAAATTGAATTTTTACTTGTTGGACTTTAGAATCACTATGACAACCTAATAGGGGGTGAATTGGGTTGCAAATTAATTATAGTGGTAGTTTAAAAAAATTATTTAATCTTTCTTTGTAGAAAATTAGTGATATGAGTGTAACATAAAAAAAATAAAATAAATCACAACAAAGAGACCACAAAGAATTTTTATGTGGTTCGGCCCAAACTAAAAACTTGCCTACTCCACACCTAGTCCAACCCCATATTAGGATTCAATTAATAACCAAAAATGTTACAACAACCATATCTTCCTAACACTAGGAAGAAACTGGCTCACATGATGATGAAAATCTCACAACAATAATACAAGTTACAAAACAAAGGTAAAAACAAGTGTAACAATTTAGTTCTCACAAATGAATAATTTTGAAGAATTTGCTCTCAAGCTCCACACAAAAACAAAGTTTTAATAGAAAAAAAATAAATAGGTTTCCTCACTCATTTTATATTATATGAATATTCAAAAATGATGAAATGAAGTTTCTACATGTATTTGCAAAGAAAAATGCAAGCAAAAAACTTCTAATTTTTTTTTTTAAAACTAGGTAATATTGGTCGTTGAGCAATGTAAGTACTTAAAAATGTATGCTATTTTGTCAAATAAATATTGCTAGAAATTTTATGAAAAATATGTTAGGATGATAGAAACTTAGCACACAAAAAATGATTTAAGAGTTAAAATAAAAATAATTCAAAAGATATGGCAAGACTCGTTGAAAACTTCACTTAAGCCAAAGGCAACTAGTCTTACACAAAATTCAGACCAAAGAGTGCTATTTTAATAAATTTTAATTTATGGAATAAAATGTTTAAAGATACATTAGAAGACATATAAATAAATATTTAGATTAAATCAAAGGTGATTCAAACATAAGGCAACTCCCAAAATGGTATACAATAAAATATTTTATAAAAAGATGCCTACTTTCAAAATATTTCAAATTTTATATTAATATAATAAAATGATAATTTGAAATCTTCAAATGATTAGAGATTTAATTTATAAAATAAATATTCAAAAGGGTTTCACAAAAAATTTTCAAATCAATATGTATGTGACTAGTATAAAAAATGTACCAATCTTCCACTTAAGGAACCAATCAAAATTAATAAAGGACCTTGAAATGTATGATTTAAATAAATAACAATATGAATAAGATACAACAAGTAAGTCTCACAAAAATATTTAATAAAATAGGCACAAGTGAAAGAGAAAAAAAATTACAAATATTTCACTATAAAATCTCAACTAGTTAAGTCAATAATGTAGAATAATCCAATAGAATTTGATCTGTATAAATCATGGTAAAAACATGAATTCAAACTAATAAACCAATATAAAATATTCTGAAACAAATTCATAAATAGATTGAAACTAGATCCAAAACATATGACCTAAAAATTCACAACTTGTTGATTAGAAAGATCTCTTATATTTGAAAATAATTTTGACTTAATTTTTTTTTGGAAAAATATAATTTTGATTACTGATATGATGGAGTTTCTAAAGAAATAAAGCCACTTCAAAAGAGTCACACACAAGATTACAAGATGATTCAAACTAGATCTAAATTCAGCACAAAGAAAGATTGGTAGTTTGCACTAGGACTCACAATCATGCTATATCTCTTTAGATTTGTTAATAAGATGTAAAGATGAGATTATGAATCAAATAAAAACAAGTATAAATAATGAATTAGAATGTTCTTAGAGCAATGTTGGATCTGATAGAGAAAAATTTAGCTATCAGTCACCAAATCTTCATCCAAGGTAAAGCCTTCACCCCACTAAATTTCCTCCAAGAAAATTGAAAGAATTGATTGAAGATGCCTTTAGGTTGCTGGAGATTCAAGTGGAGAAGGAATTTAGGTGGAAAGCTTTAGGGTTTCTCCCACAAAAATAGTGTAAAATTCGGCCAAGGAGGATGGAGTAGAATTTCAGCCAGCACAAAAAGAAATTAGGGTTCAATTGAATTGTTTTTAGCTTTAAGTAAACCAAGGGGTTAGGAGGGAAGATTTTAAGGATGTAACTTGAACCAAGGGGCAAGATTAAGATGAAATTTGATCTGGTTTAATCAAGCCTTATGGTAAAATAGGAAGGAATTAATGAGGGAAAAATGGCTAATGGAAAATTTTGCCAGAGAATATTAGGAAAGAGTGATTTCAAATCTTCCAATGAGAATTTATCTCATAGATTGATGAGGAGTAATAGAGATCAAATTAATTAATAAAAAAATTAATTAAAGGCATTTAATGGATGGGGCTGGCCAAAGGGAGGAGGAATTTCTTAAAATAAAATCCTTGACGCATTTTGATCAAGGAAATGGAGGGGTAGGAAAGGAATTTTGGCATGGGAGGAGGTTAATTTATTACTTAATTAAACTCTAAACTTTGAATTAAAATATTAATAACTAATTATGACACTCAAACTCAATAAAATCTTAATCCAAATGTAGACAATAAAATAGGCACAAAATATAATATTTGTATGTGAGTTATTTTAGGAAAGTTTTTGGAATTTTAAAAATAAAAGTGCAAATTACAAAAATAAATAATGTGAAATGATAAAGTATGAACTTTAAAATAACATGAGGTAATAATATATGCCAAAAAAAGAATTGTAAGCATAAATTGAACTAGTTAGCAAACTTACTAAAAAATAAACCTAGTTTCACAATTTTATTATTCTTCAGTTAAAAAAAAATTAATCAAGAAATGTTTATTGAGTATTATATTTTATAAGTAATGTGGCTTTTATAAGAAATTCATGCACCACATAAGAGTTATATTGAAAAGTATAACACAGTTACTTTTGCATTTAAAATTACATTCCACCATTTATAGCATAGCATTGGAGATGTTATGATATATAAAAAAAAAATGCACTTTTTAATATATGATAGGAGTTGTATATATTTCATTCTAGCCCCATTTAGTTAATGCATATGTGAGAGGATTTCTGGCCCCACTTGTTAAAAATAAGTTTGAGATTTTGTATAATATCGTTCTATTTTGATTTTGGCCCAACTTGTTATAGACAGATGTGGGTGGGTAAAAAGGAAGGCATAAGTGAAACTAGAGTTATAAATAAGCACCAATACATGTACATCTTAATCATTATATTACATACATATACATGAATACAATATAACAGATTCTAAATTGAATGTCAGTAATTCATGAATTTTTTTTATAAACTCTTATGAAACATGAAAATCAAGTGCAATTGAATCTCTTATGGAAAGTTTTTTTATGAAAGTGTCTTTACAAGTAAGTGATAAGTTCAAGTATGCATTAGAAACCCAAAAAAATTGTGTTTTAATGCTTTACAAGTACTTCATTTAAGTTTTACTATATTTTTAATTATATTACAATTTTCCATTTTATTTTGGATACAAATATCTATGATGGGCTTGGGTAAGGAGTCTATTGGTCATGTTGTGCGCATTATGTTCTTTATAATATTTAAGGAACAGGTAAAGGCTTAGTAGAATAGATCATGTATAGTTGTAGGTTCCTTAGGTTCTTAATAGTAAGGTGCCCCTTTTGTAATATAATGAGTAATTATTTTTATTTATATACTTTCTTGATCTGGATTAATGTACAAGGACTTTAATGAAATGTGTTCATATTATTTTATTAATTTTGAATTTATAGTAGCTATGGCGGTATTTGTAATGGTTAATTAAAAATTTTTATTTAAGTGATGTAATCCATCCATTAAATCCTAGGGCATCATATGGTTGTATCAGAGCAACAGTTTAAAATGATCAAAAATTGAAACCAGAGATATAGGACATGATTTGTAATAGTAAAAGAAAAAAAGTTGGGGTTGAGTTTGGAATATTCTTGCTAGTTTATAATAAGTATGTTCCTAATTAAAGCTTTTATTTTTCATATAGATTAAAGTGTTATTGCATCTTGAAGCCCGAAGAGCAAGAAGCAATTGATGGACATATTTCCAATTAGGCTATAATAGTTCAGATTATTATGGGGGTGATAAGCCTAGATTCAACTATGTAATTTGATGGGTTCGTGGCACATCTAATGTGTGATACTCGAAAAAAATGGTTAGAGTTAAGGAAGATAAGGTTGATAAGCTTTTTATAGTTATTTTTGAGATTGAAGCCAACTTGTTTTTAGTGAACTGTTTAGCCTTAGGTGGGTGAGGATTTATTAATGTGGGTGAAAAAGTCATTTGATAGCATGTCGTGCTCATAGGGTAGAAGAGTTCTGTTAGTAGTTTTGGATGGAGAAGTAGAGTGCTGGTGGATAAGCTAGTAGTGGAAGAGATTTTAGGGCAGAATAAATGCAGAGATTATTTCAGAGGAGTTTGTAGAGACATTGAAGAGCTAGTTTTTGCTTCCATTAGCCAGACTGTAGATATAGAAGTACTTTTTTAGATTGGTACAAGGGAGAAAGTTGGTGATATAATATGAAGCAGAGTTCACATTTCTTGCCAGGTATGCTCCCCAACTAGTCAGTACCCCTAAGGAATTGTGTTACCACCTTTTGTGAGGATTTTTTCAAGCTCAAGGAGAGAGGTTGGTTGGTGGAGATTAATGACCCCATGATAGGAGGACCTATAATATTCAAAAGTGTTGGAAGGCCCATATCGGTTAGCAGTTCTCCTATCTATGGTTTATGTAGGAGGAGACAATATTGGTTATTATTTTTGTATATCAGTTAGTGCTTTAGGCGTGGTTAGGTAGGTTATAAGGTGGCATAGTGTCCAAAGAGAGCACTGGATGGTAGATCTAAAGCTATGGGTAGTCAAAGCTTAGAGCAGTAGCCAACCCCTTCTAGAGTTTCCAGTAAGGCCACTTTGACCTATAGTGAAAGCAGATTTGGAGGAAAGCCTTCAAGAAGGTTAATAGAAGGAGTTCCAAGAGATTCCATTATTGTGGCCAATACAACCTTGAGTAAGAAAGTTCTTATGGAACACTAATAGGGGGTTGAATTAATATTTTAAAAAAATCTTTTGTTTAAGATTAAAACTGAGATATATGGAAGCATTTAAGAGAATAAAATATTCAAACAAAATAAAGTAAATATTTTTTTTATTTTAAACCTTTTTTAGAAAATATCTATTTTATTTTTAATTTTAAAATAAAAATTTAACAAAAGATTTTTCACCTTAAAATTCTTTCACAAATATAAACAAAACTAAAATAGGGTGCACTAAAATAAATTTCAAGAAAGTAAAGAGCACATAAATTGAATTTATAAAAGTTTGATCAAATTCGATATACATCCACTTCCCAAAGGTCCTTCTCTTTGGGTATTTAACAAAAGTTACTCTCCTTTTGCTCAAAGCAAAGTTAAAAAGCCCTTATCCCATACCTTACGGAGAATGACCTTTACAAATTCTGAAGAATGTATCTCTTTCTGCCTCCTAACCTGGCAGAGAAGCTATCCCTCCATAAACTTCTAGCGTCGATGGATATGCTGATATCTCTTTTAATTAATCGCTTTAGTACAGACATTGAACCCTCTTTTAGCTCCTCACTATGGTGGAAATTTCTCTCCCTACTTCAGCTCCTCACTATGGTGGAGTTGTCCCTCCATTCACCAGTCTGTCTAGCAGAAATGCCAATTGCTATCCTCCTCAGCTAGCAAGTCTTTTTCCCAAAGAATTTTCTTCCTAGATCTCTTCTTTAAGAGATCCACCAAGCACAATAGGTGGACCCAAGGTGCAGGATAACCTGAGTAACCATGAAAATCTCTCCACACCTCTTGACTCCCTAAAGGCAAACTCTTGGTTAACTTCATCTCCACTCTCTCCTTTTTGATGTGTCCACTCTCCAAAGATCTCTCCTAAAAGAAAGAATCTTTGTCTAATCAACATATGACCTCTAAAAGTCTCTTACGAAATATTAAAGTTGGCTATTTAAATTGAAACCCTGATTTTCAAATTAGTTATTCTAATTATACAATATAAAATAAGGATCATATAATATGATTAGTTCAACTACTATCTCTATTCTTCATTTATGATGTATAATCATACAATACGATTAGGTATATCAAATTATAGATTGTCTAGTGACTTATCTATCATCATGTATCACGGGGATCGTTCAATACGACTAATAATGATGATTGGATCCTAATTTAATTCATTAATCCTAAGGATTAAAGTAGGTAATTTTAATTAATATTCACATTTTATAAAATGCTTTATATAGTAAGATCAATTCAAATTTCAAAATTTAAATATGCTTAATTTAAATAATACATATTTAACAATGGGGATTCTTAAAATAGCATATCATCTTGTACGATTTGGTGGTCGTATAATATAATGAATTTGATTTAATTAAATATTTAAATTAACTTCTATTTGGAATAGTTCATACAACATTATGTAGGTCAACTAATATGATTAATAAAAAAATTTAAATATTCAATTTATCCCCCACTTGTGAGTGTGCATATGGTTGCTTAGTCAACATGCACCTAATATATAACATAACTAAAGAAAATAAAAAAAATATAGACTATATCAAACATGGCTAACTTAAAACATAACACTACACAAACTTAATTATTAATTCTTCAATTCTTTTTGGTGTATGTTTTACTTGAAATAATTAGTGACACACATGAAAATATACAATGTATAAAGTCAAAATAAGTAAATAAGCATATTTGAATTAATCAAAACCCAAGGTCGGGCTCTAGATTATAATAATCTCACCCTTTTGATGATGGCAAACATTGTTGGTTGGGATTTAAATTTATAAATTTTATGCAATTTCTTCATCAGCTCTCCCCATCACTAAATGATTTTTTTTTTGAAAAAATAGGAAAGCATTTGATTTTTAATTTATTAAAATTTCAAAACACCTAAATTTTTTAAAAATTTTAAAAGACATATTTTTTTTAATTTTTAAAAGAAATGTAACAACACAAATACCTAAAAAGAAATAAACTACACTTATTAAAAAGTTAATAGTACAACGAACTCGACTCTCTGCTCCTCCTTTTGATATCAATAAAAAGAGGAACTAAAAATAGACTACATTGCAAGGAAAAAAAATTACTAAAATAAAAAGCATAATAAAATAAAAGGAAAATAACGCCCTACTCATCAAATTGGCCCTTATAAAGTTATGGTGTTGGTTGTTGAAAGGAATGGTGCAGGGATGATAACTACTTTTAGAAACATTCACGTTATGTCTTATATTAGTGTTGTAGCTTCTCCCAGTGTAAGGGGAAATATTGATTGTGTATATCTAATCATAGTTTAATCAATCAAACTATTGAGTCATTGAGTTAGGAAGTGGTGGCTGGATGGTAGGTACTAATGCTACGTAGGTTAGTGCTTCTAGTATTGGTGCTACGTAGGATGGTGCTTCACCTTCTTCATCCGATTTAAGAATAACTTCTATAGGTGTTGGCCAAAGATGATCGCTATTGATGATGTGGAAGAAAATATCAGTGAAGAAGGTGGGCATATGGTTCGCTAGGGTAGGATATATCAGGTTATATTTCATATATAATATTTAAGCTATGATGTATCCTAGTGCCAGATTCTTCCTACAACATGTCCTAGGGTTCCTAATGGTGGTAAGATTTTCTATGTAACAGATAAATATAAATGTGACAAAAAATTTAGTTTTGGTTATGATAAATTAGGCAATAATGGATAATGCTATAGTGATATTTATTATATAACTAGCTTAGGGTATAATAATGTTCCTAAGTACATGTTAAATGACATGATCATTATGAACTAAAGTGCTGACTAAAGGCTGGTGAAGATTTATTAAAGCATTCCTAAGTGTAAGGCTTACCTTAATCCCATTATAGTCACACTTGGAGAACATATCATAAGGTTTTGTGCCCGTCATAGATATGTGTAAAAGTTCATGAAAGTCCTAGTAGGTAATCTATACTAGGAACCTATAAATGAAATACTATAGTAAAGTATGTTTGACATTAATCCTTAGGTTAGCGAAGAATTCAAAAAAGCATCTCATAGTAGACCCTGGGTTGTACTAATCGTATATGCCTGGCCATCAGCACTTTTTTGTAGACCCTGGGTTGTACTTATAAGGCACTTGCCATGGACTTTAGACTTTTTTGTATTTTGTGGATTTATATTGATATATTTATTTTGTGTGCACCGTAGACCTTGCCTGCTTTTTTTAGGTTTCTTTCTTACATGTGTATGACCTAATTTTTGCTAGGCTCTTTAGGATAAAAATTATTTTTTTACTCATAATCAAATTCTAAAATTTTAAGAATTTAATAACATAGAAACTTAATGAGCTAGGGAATAGCCAGAGTCATCTAGGGTTACATGCATACTACTATATTCTTCTCCCCCTTCTAATAAGACACTTCCATGCCTGCAGGTAAAGTTCGAATAATCTGGCCTATAAGGATGAGATGTCGGACCTCAGGAAGCCCAATCTTTTCTAAAAATTACTTTTTATAAGCCTGCATTTTTAAAATTATAAGCATTTATGATTTGAAAGCCTTTTTAACTAGTATGTATTGCATTAGAAACCCACTAAATCAAAACTTTAATTATATTAGTTCTAGGAGCATTCACCCTACGTAAGTCCAGGGCCAATTAGGAAACTCTTTAGATGTCAACCCTACTTTTAAAAAATAAACTACCTACCCATCTTCCATAAAGACTGGATAACATGAATTTTACGTGCTTAGGTAGTTAGCTGGCTTTCCATTTTAGGCAAGATATAAGCTTAGGTGCATTAGTTAAGACATGCATGTTAGTGTTGGGTAGAATATTGACTCACTTTAGATCTAGGGTTTAAGGCTACTACATTGGGTGTCTCGTAGTATGCCTCATCGGAGGGTAAGTTCCCTTTTCTTCAGGGACTATAAATCCTACTTATATGTGCCACATAGATGACGCCACTTTCATCTTTTTACTCTATATATTTTAAGTGTGTTGCTTCCCTTTCCTCTACTTTCTTCTTAGTGCCTTAGTCCCTTCGGATGTCAATGTGAGTCATGTATATTGACTAAGCCACTTGAGCCCTTCTTTCCCTTTGAGTAGGATTTCTTAGTCTTCCTTTGTGTGTCAATCTCCTTTTTGATAAAAATAATATCAGATCCTTAATCGAGAGTATTCTCAGGCTCCGGCCTAAGATGTAATTAACCACGGGGCCTTGCACCCATAAGAAACAAAATTCCATAATAAATAAACCCCACTCGAGCTGATGTATTGAGTGGGGGTAACCCCGTGACACTAATCAGATCTTGCATATTATCATCCATAGGGGTGCACTGGCGGGAGCCACTATCCTCAATGATTGATTATGTAGGATATAATCTGCCCTTCCATTGGCCTGCTTGCAAGGAGTGCAGAGGTCTGCAATCATTTCTATCCCTCAGGGTGGTGCGGTCGAATACCCTCTGCACTTTATAGCAAAGCGGTGTCCTTTTGGAGGTCCACACATATCATCTACATATTTTAAAGCACAAAAAAAAGGTAAGGCACTTTGTATTTAATTGTGCATAATCATAACCTTCGATGAACCATTTAGTAAAAATAATCTCTATTTTAACTTCATTCATAATTCTAAAAGGTATAGAATAACCAATTTGTATCATATGCCACATATGAATATAGATAGATTCTAAAAAGGCAGACCTACAAATCTTCTAAAAATTAAAAGGGATATGATCAAAGGTTGTGGTTGAGTAATATAATACCCTTCAAAGGTGTTATGTTTACCAAAGTGTGTCATGTGGATCTACTCATGATGTTTAAAACAAAAAAGTAAGAACCCCACTTTAATACCACTTTAAAGTGCTTATGGCACACCAAGTAGGGGGTGAATTGTAATTTTAAAAATCTTTTCTTTAAGCTAAAAAAATGATATATGTGTAAGTATTTACAAGAATAAAATATTCAAATAAGTTAATTTTGTTTATAACTTTTTAGAAAATAATATTTTCTTTTGAATTTCAAAACAAAGCTTTAACTAGAGATTTATCAACTAAAAATTCTTTCACCAAGATAACCAAAAGTAAACCAGAGTGCTGTAAATTAAATTGCAAGAAAGTCAAGAGTACGCAAAACAAACTTCTAATTATTCGATCAAAATGGACATATGTTCACCCCCAAAGGTCCTCCTCTTTGGGAATTGCACTAAAGTTACTCTCATTTAGCTCATAGCTAAGCATATTAACCCCTCTCCCTTACCAAGTGGAGAATGACCTTTACAAACTTCAAAGAATCTCCATCCTTTCACCTCCTGGCCCACTGAAGAGGTCATCCCTCATTTAGCTCTTAACTCTAATAGAGATGTTGATCCCTCTAGCTCCTCGTTATGATAGAGATGCCACTCCCTCCCTCAGCTCCTTACTATGGTAGAGATTTTGTACCTCCTTTCACCTCCTGGCTTAGTGGGAAAGTTGATCCTTAGACTCCTTGGCTAATAAGTCTTTCACACAAAGATATTTCTTCCAAGAAATCTTGTCCAAAAGTTCTAACAAGAACAATCGGAGGACCCAAGGTATAGGCTAACTAGAGACATTGAGTGAATCCCTTCACACCTCTTTACTCCCTCAAGGAATACACTCTCTCAACTTCACTTCCTCACTCTCCCTTGAGATTTGGACACTCTCCAAAGCTCTCTCCTAAAAGAAAATGTCTTGACTTACTCAACCTCTAACCTTTAAAAGTCTGTTATGAAAATTAAAGTAGGTGATTTAAATTAAAACCCCAATTTTTTAAATTAGTTGCTCTCTATTTGATTAGTTAATTAAATTAGAACCCTAGATTAATTAATTGCTCTCTTTTAAATAAAAACCTTAGATACAAGGATCATTATGTATGATTTGTTCAATTATCATTTTTGTCTATCCTATATAGTTATAATTGCACAGTATGATTAGTTATATTGAGTCATTAATCATCCAGAATGAAGCTTAGTTCATTCATTTAGCTCACTATTGATCTTCTTTTATGATGATACTCTTACAGTTCTATCATTAATGATGATTGGTTCATAATTAAATTTATTAATCCTTGAGAATAAATTAAACAATTTTAATTATTATTTATAAAACATGAAATGGTTCATACAATATAATTAGTTTAAATTTCAAAATTCAAAATTTTCTAATTTAAGTAAAAAAGATTCAATGATGGGATTTCTTAAAATACCTTATCATGGTGTAGGATTTGGTAGTCATATAGTATAATTAATTATTATATTAATTAAATTAATTTGATTTAATTATACATTTGAATAAATTTAATTTTGAATAGATTGTATAGTATGATGTAGATCACCTAGTAAGATTAATAAAAAATTTTAAGTATTTAATTTCTCTCTCTTTGTTTGTGTGTGCTCGAATGCTTTGTAAACATACACGTAATACATAAACTAACTCAAAAAATAAAAAAAAAGTACAAACTATATCAAAAAAAGATTCACTTAGTTCTTTACATTGCACTATCTTGACTCCTTCAATTATACTTGGATTATTTTGTATATAAAATGATTAGTGACAAATAAGAAAATAAATAATATATAAAGTAAGAATAAATAAATAATCATCCTAAGTCACAATATATGTATAAGTTTGCCACTTTAATTGTTAGGAGTAGTAAGGATTTAGTTCAATTGAAGTGTATTAAGGATGAAGATCAAAAAATACTTTTCTTAGAAGATGATATTCAACAAAGGTGGATGAGATATTTTGCTAAACATTTTAATGAAGATTGCGAAAACAAGATTGACTATAGTGACCTTAGCACCCTAAATGAAAATAAAGATTTATGTTTTTATCGGCTTTTTAGTAAAACTGAAGTTAGATAGGCTTTAAATAAAATGAAGGGTGGAAAAGTTGTTGGACCTGATTATTTCCAATAGAGGTGTGGAAATGCTTAGGAGATGAAGGCATGGAAGGAATTTCAGTGCTACTAAACTTTTTAATACTATTTTAAAGACTAAAAAGATGCCAGATGAGTGGAGAATGAGTGTGTTAATTCCTATTTTTAAGAATAAAGTGATGCACAAGATTGTGCAAATTACAGAGGTATTAAGTTAATGTGTCATACTTTAAAACTATGGGAGCGAGTTATAGAGCATAGGCTGCGGCGTGATACTGATGTTTCTCAAAATCAATTTGAATTCATGCCGGGTAGGTCGACTATGGAAGCCATACATTTATTAAGAGTTGACGGAGAATATAGAGAAATAAGAGGATCTACATATGATATTTATGATTTAGAAAAAGGATATGATAAAGTTCAGAGAAGTGCTATGGAGAGTTCTTTCAAAGAAAGAGTCAATAATGCTTATATTTCAAATCATTAAAGATATGTATTCAGGAGCAATTACTTGTGTTCAAAACAAGGTGGATTGACCAGTATTTCCCTATTTCGGTTGGGTTACATCAAGGATAGCCTTAAGCCCATATCTTTTGCTTTAGCATGGATGTCTCACTAGACATTTGCAAGGGATGTACTTGGTTTATGCTTTTTACTGAGATATTCTTCTTGTTTGATAGACTAAAGAGGAGTTGAAGTAAATTTGAATCTGGATGTCAACCTTAGAGTCTTAAAGGTTTTCACTTGAGTAGATCTAAAAAGAATATATGGAGTTAATTTTAGTAAATAGACTAGTGAGGGATTGTGACTTTGGCGATCAAGTCATTATAAGAGTACATGTTTTAGATATCTGGATTTATTGTTCAGATGGATGGTGAAATAGATGGGATATTATCAGCAGAATCAGTTGGATGGTTGAAGTGAGGATGCATCGCTTGTTAGTGATGAAATGTACCCCTAAAACTTAAGAAAATTCATAAGATGGTAGTGAGGCCTGCATGCTTATGGTGTCGAATTTGGCCATTAAAAGAGAGCATTACTAGTTAAGTGTGGCAGATAGAGGATGCTCAGGTGGATGAGTGGCTTACCTTAAGATAGGATACAAAATGAGCATATACGTGAAAAAGTTGAGTATCTCCAGTAGAAAAAATTAGAGAGAGTCACACTAGATGTTTGGTCACATAAAACAGCGGCCTTCCAATGACCGGTTAGGAGAGTAAAGTATAGATTTGACCTTATGTTAAGAAAGGTAGGGTAGACCTAAAAGACTGGTTTAGAAAAATTAGGATGACCTTTCTTTATTAGATTTAACAAGAATTGACTTTAATTGAACACAATGGAGAAAAAGATTCAGTAGCCGACCCACGTAGTGATAAGCTTGATGTTGTTGTTGTTGTTGTTGTGTAAACAGTGTGACTTAGTACAGAGTCAAAGAGGCGTTAGATTGGGAAAGTATGACATATTGTCAGAATTCCTCTTATCATATTATTTGACTCTAGTCCTCTATTCTTTCTATACTGAGTAGAGTTGGATGGTTTGATTTGGTTCTAGATCCATTGCTTCTAGTTGTATATTTACCACTATGGGAACTTAGTAGATAATCCAATTATTAGTGACAGTTAAAATACAATAAAAAGATGAAATCAAAAATAATTGCCTTGCCTCTAAAGAGTTCAATGTGATAGTGGTAGTGGATTGGTTGAGCAAGATAAGGCTCAAATGATGTTATAAGAAGCAAGGAAGTTTATATGTAGATGGGAAGTGTTTTAATTTTTGAGTGTTATGAGTGTCTGATCTCCTCTAATTTATTACTTGCAAATAAGATAAGACTTGAGAAGGATTTTTTTGGTTGATTGAGAAATTAGAATAAATATAAAGGACTTGAGGATATCCTTATAGTAAGTAATGAATTCGTAGATGTCTTCCTGAAGAATTTTCTGGGTTCCTTTTAAAAAAGAGAGATAGAGTTTATATTGATGTGATTATAGCAAAACTCTAATTGTAAGATCCTTTAGAAAACACCAAGAGATATAAGAGTTGAAATTCATTGCAAGAACTGTTATATAGGCTTTATAAGGCCCAAGGATCGCCATGGGGAGCTCTAGTTGTGTTAAGATAGTTGCCATTTGAATGCTTTACATTTTTGCAACTTATGTAGTTTTGATGATTCCAAAATTATGTTCAAATGTGTAGTTATCTCCTAATAATTTTAGAAAATTTGTATTTGCTCTTGTGTGAACTAACATTTCAGTAAAAAACGACTCCAGACTATGGAGACTTCAACATCAAATTCAGAATGAGATACTTGTAAAATTGAAGTTTGCATTTTCTTTGAAATAATGAAAGGGAGTGATTGTATGAGTGAATAGAAAACACAAACACACACAACACACACATAAGGAGATCATAAAAAATTCTAACTGATCTTACGGACGATGTATACGTTCGTACGCGACGATCATACAGTATCTCCTATTGAGCACATGGAACGAATAGGAACTGCTTAAAAATTTTCTAGTCTATTCGTCCAGGACGAATTTACAAATCGTCCAGGATGATTGGTTCTCTGTAAATTTTGTCCAGACGAAATAAATTATCGTCAATGGCGATTGGTCCTCTGGAAAATTTTCGTCCAACGAAATTAATAATCATCCATGAGATCTGGTCTCTGAAAAATTTCGTCCAGACGAATAATATCTCCATGGTGATTGTTCCTATGGAAAATTTCGTCCAGACGAAATAAATAATCGTCCAGGACTGATCGTCCTCTATAAAAATTTCGTCCAGACGAATAAATTTTCGTCCAAACGATTAACAGACTTAGAACGGTTTCAGCAGTTCTAGAACCGACCTAGTATAACCGTTCGTACGGACGAACTAGTTCGTACGGACACAGCTGTACGAAGAATTTTGTACACAATACAAATGGGGTCGTTTCAAATGTTTAAGTAAATTGTCACGACGTCCACGATTGTACAAGCGATCCAGCGTACAGAATTGCAATACTTGCAGTTTTGGGCGGTTTTCTTGTTCTTTTGTGAAATAGTCCAAATTAGACTGCCACCCAACTTTGTCATTTGATCTCGTGCCTCTGAGAGAATAGCCAAGGAGAGAGTGAAGAGAAATCTCAAAGGAGAATTCCTTACCATTGGGCGAGAAGGCTTCACTTGATTTCAAAGGTAAGAGTCTCTACTTGTGAATTGGATTACTTCACTCTTTCCTCTTTCCTTCTAGATTTTGGATGAAGATCTGCAAGGAGATCGTTCTCTGCGACACTTGGAGAGTGTGAACAAGAAGGTCGCTGCCTAACTGGAGAGTGTGAAAGCGAAGGGTTTGCTGCCACACTAGGAGGTGAATAGCGAAGGGTTCTCTGCCTACACTTGAAAGATGTGAACAGCAAAGGTTCTCTGCACCACTAGCGAGAGTGTGAAGAGGATGGACGTTCTCTACCAACCTGGGTTAGTAAAAGATGACGGTCTCTGTCGCACCGGGATTGTGAAAAGAGTGTTGGTAAAGGCTTCTCGCCTTGCTGGGTGCTAAGGAGAGTCACTATGTATTAGTGCAATACTAGAGGGCGCCTCTGGGGAGTGGATGTAGTCTGGTTTTAGACCGACCACTATAAATGGTGTCATTTACTTATGTTTTACATTTCCGCATTAATTCTTAGTCTTAAAACTCTGTGGTTAAAACTTTTTCTACAAAACTTAAAACAAACAATTTTTATTTTAGTCAACTAAGTTTTTAAAATACCGCCTAGACTAAATGTTCATCGAAGGTTTATTGATTATGCACAATTAAATACAAAGTTGCCTAGGTGCTTACCCTTTTTTTTGTGCTTTAAAAAGGTAGATTATAATAATTTTTTTTGCTTAATAACTATCAATCACCCTGCCGCACTCTTCTCCAAAAAGGACACGTGTCCCGCAGTTCGCCTCTGAGTAACGAAGCATGCTAAGAGAGCGGCTAGGTATTTCGACCGCACCACCCTGCGTGAGGAACAATCCAGATAATTACCAATGAGAATTTGTGCACCTCCTGCCACTCCTTGCAAGCAGCCAATGGCTCAACAATGTGAGTATCAGAGCTAATTGGTCAAAACAAGGTAAGTGCGGTTGACAGACTACATTTATTGTTAATATCCTACATAATCAATCATTGAGCGATAGTTCGGCTCCCGCCAGATAGCCACCCCTCGATGGATGATAATATGCAGAGCGATTAAAAGCTGTCAGACGGGGTTACCCCCACCAGAAAGGGTACTTGCACGACACTCGTCGAAATGAAGCCG
>NW_021320147.1:314488-315312 GCF_001605985.2 Dendrobium catenatum
CTTGATGTTGTTGTTGTTGTTGTTGTTGTTGTTGTAAACAGTGTGACTTAGTAAGAGTCAAAGGAGGCGTTAGATGTGGTGATAAGTATGACATTTATTTCAGAATTCTCTTATCATATATTATTTGACTCTAGATCCTCTAATTCTTTCTATCTGAGTATGAGTTGGATGGTTTGATTTTGGTTCTAGATCCATTTGCTTCTAGTTTGTATATTTTTTACCCACTATGGGAACTTAGTAGATAATCCAATTTATTAGTGTAAGATTAAAAATACAAATAAAAAGATGAAATCAAAATTAATTGCCTTGCCTCTAAAAGAGTTCAATGTGATAGTGGGTATGGATTGGTTGAGCAAGTATAAGGCTCAAAATGATTGTAGTAAGAAGCAAGGAAGTTTATATGTAGATGGGGAAGTGTTTTAATTTTTTGAGTGTTATGAGTGTCTGATCCTCTCTAATTTATTTACAGCAAATAGATAAGACTTTGAGGAAAGGGATTTTTTTTGGTTGATTTGAGAAATTAGAATAAATATATTAAAGGACTTGAGGATATCCTTATAGTAAGTAAATGAATTCGTAGATGTCTTCCTTGAAGAATTTTCTGGGTTCCTTTTAAAAAGAGAGATAGAGTTTTATATTGATGTGATTATAGGCAAAACTCTAATAGTAAAGACTCCTTTTAGAATAACACCAAGAGAATTATAAGAGTTGAAATTCCAATTGCAAGAACTGTTATATAGGGCTTTATAAGGCCAAGTGGATCGCCATGGGGAGCTCCTATGTTGTGTTAAGATAGTTGCTATTTGAATGCTTTATATTTTTTT
>NW_021320147.1:315412-345456 GCF_001605985.2 Dendrobium catenatum
ATTTTAAAAGAGGGCTTAAAATTTTTTTTAAACTACCTATTCACCCCCCCTCTTGGTAGCCTTTGGGACATTAACTTAGGCTTAACAACCTAATTACTAGACTCAACATGTTGTTTATGAAGAAGAGGGATGTATATATAAGAATGTGTATTTATTATCAAGAGTAAAATAAAGTAGTAGTGAAGAATAAGTATCCATTTCCCATGATAGATTATTTATTTTATCTGTTAAAAGGTGTAATTAAATTTTTTAAGATTAATTTGAGATCGGGCTATCACCAAATGAGGGTGAACCTAAGGCTATGGTGAAGATAGCTTTGAGCATAAGATATAGTTAGTATGAGTTTTTGAGGATGTCATTTAGTGTGATGAATTCAATGTTTGTGTTTATGAATCTAATGCATTTAGTGCTTAGGGAGTACCTTAATCAATTTATTATTATGTTCATTGATGATATTCTAATTTATTCAAAGTCTGAGGAGAGCATGCCATCCATTTGAGCTTGACTTCGGAGATGTTGAGGCAACAAAATTTATATGCTAAGTTTTCTAACAATGAGATTTGGTTGACTTTTGTGGCTTTTTGGGGAATATGGTGAGTAAGGAAGGGATTACCTTATATCCTCAGAATATGCATATATACTATAGTGGATTAGATGAGGCCGACAATTGTGACTGGTGTTCATAAGTTTATGGTCATAAAAAAGATATTATAGGAAGATTTTTAAAGGATTTTCATAGATTGTAATCCCTCTAACAAGGTTAACCTAGATATTTGTTCCATTTGATTGGACATTAGAGTGTGAAGAGAGTTTCTAATAGTTGAAGGAGTGTCTAATATTATCTCATATGTTGACTATTCAATCAAGTTTGGAAGCATTTAAAATTTATAGTGTTACTTCTTTAAAGGGCCTGAGATATGTGTTATAGGATAGTGAATAGGTGTTGGCATATACTTCAAAGCACTTGAATCCACATGAAAAGAATTACCAGTGTTATAATTTGGAGTTGGAAGTTATTATATTTGTATTGAAGAGATGGAAAGATTATCTGTAAGGTATCAGATGTGAGGTTTACATCGATTACCATAGTTTGAAATATATTTCCACTCAAAAGAAATGTAATTAAAGGCAAAAAGGTGGTTGAACTAATCAAGGTTTATTATTTGGATATCATTTATCATCCAAATAAAGAAAATATGGTTGTTGATGCTTTCACAAGGAAATTAATAGGACTAGTAGTCAATTTGATTACTTTTAAGTAAGCACTTATTATAGAAATAGAAAGCTAGAATTAGAAGTGGTGTGACCATGTGATGTGCCTACTGCAATCATTTCTCAGATGATAGTTCACCCCTCATTACAAGATAAGATTAAAGATGCCCAAAAGGCTGCTAAATTATATATGAAGTTGATAGAGAAAATTCAATTTAGGAATAGATATGAGTGACAAGTGGATAGTCAAGGCATGATTTTTTATGGAAGTAGGATGTGGGTTCTAGATAGTGGTGGTTTGAGGAAAGAGATTCTAGTTACACATTCATCTAGATAGTAATAAGATGTAACGTGATCTAAAGTGTGTATGTAGTGCAATAAATTATCAAATATGTCATACCATTAATATTTAATATTATATATGGAATGCATGAGCTTGTTGTTACAAATTTGGATTCATGGATAATAATTTTGATTATAGCAAACATTTCTAACATTTTTGTTTTTCTATTATTACCCTGCCTACTAACATTTCAGTTCCACAAGGTGAATTGCAAATCAATCCAGCTCAAGATTGGGTAGATTAGGACTGAGTCAGTCTGTAAGTATACTTCAAGTGTTTTTACCTTTTCTTGAGTCAAATGTAACAAAGTGGATCTTGATGCTAAGTAAACTTGCACACACACACACACACACTTATGGGGAGAAATTTTGTATGTTTTAGAGTTTTCTATTTTTGATAATATCATCCGAGATGATCCAAAATCATTCTGGACGATTAGTTAAAATAGAAACCCTAATTAGGGCATTCTTATTAAGACAATTGGTTTAAGCAAATCATCCTGGACGATATTAACATTATCCTAGATGATAGGCTCAAATTAGAAAGAATCAGTCGTCAACTCTTTTAGGTATATTATTATTTTTAGACATCGTAGAGGACATCATTCTAAATGATGTATTATAATTATGACTAAATTAGTCTAACGATTAAGGAAAGTAATTAAGGTTTGATTGATCAATCATATCGTATTGGATGATCACAGGGTAATCCTGGATGATCTGTTAAAAAACCTTAGTTTCTTCCTGAATCATCCTGGAAGAACGGGGCGATATTCTAGATGATATGTAGTGATTTGAACTGATCGTATAGGATGATACAATAATTGACCTGGATGATAAGTTATTTTTTCATCATCCAACATGTAAATTCTGGTCTAATAGAGTGATGGTCTAGATGATATGTGATATTTTCGAATTAATCATACCGGACAATATACTCATCATCCGGGATGGTAAAAATAAAGAAATCTTTTAGTCATCCAACCCCTCCCAGATCATCCTAGTTGAATGAGCTGAAAATGAATTGATCGTATAAGATAATCTTTGTCGTTTAATTGTAATTTAGGGCAAATTTAAAGCCCCTCTATATAAAATCTCTTGTTTACTCAAGATGAGATCTTTGGTTATTATTCTGACCTGAGAGAGCCTAGAGGAGAGGGAGAGCTTGGGAGAGAGAGAGGGGATCTTCTGAGGGGGAGTTTGTGAGGGTTTCACAAAGGCTGCTCCAAGAATGGATCTGAGTCATATTCTCTAGTCATCATTCCTAGTTCCTTGGAGGTTTTAGAGAGGTCTACTTCAATGATTGATCGAGGTTCTCTGGCTTCTTTAGGAGGAAGCAAAAGGAGGTCAAGGTCTCTACCTGTTTCAGGAGGAATGGAAAGGAGGTCTGGTTCTCTACCTCATCGAAGTCGGTGGAAAGGAGTCTTGTAAAGGCTTCTCCACCTTATTATGGGAGCAAAAGGAGAGTCATTGAGTTTAGTGCAAGATCCAAAGGAGAGGCTCTAGGGAGTAGACGTAGGTCAAGTTGACCGAACCACTATAAAATATGGTGTGTTCTTTGTTATTGCACTTTCACACTTTATTTTATATGGGTGAATGTTTGGTTTAGATCGTGATTTCTATTTGAGAATTTTCAAAACACCAATTCATCCCCCTCCCTCCCCTCTCCACCTCTTGGTTAGCCTCAGGCTAGTTCGTAAGGGCTTAACATCCATAACAAACTTTCACTTGTTAGGTCTAAACATATTTTTCTTATGGGAGGAAGATCCAGGATGGAGAGCCATATTATGTGGTATATGCAAATGAAGTGTAATGGGAAATATGTCTTAATAGCACTTCCTTCTTAATTCTTCAAGTACATATGTGAGTGAACCTATTTTAGCATGCAACTTTTTCTTAGAATTTCCCATATTAAAGTTATCTTCTTACAATATAGCATACTCTTTTTCAAATTATATTCACATGAAGTTTTCTGCTTATAAATCTTTCATTATTTCAGTATGTAATGCCTCAAGACCAAAATTAGAAGAAATGAATCTTTTATCTTTTAACTAAACTACCAGATCCTCTAATTTTCATTTAAAATAAAATAAAAGAACACCATTATAAGCAATTTCTATAAATCAAAATCTTTTACAATTTAATTTATAAAAATTGGATTTATAATAGTCTGGAGATCACTTACAACATCAATCTACCTCAATAAGTTCCTGAATATTATATATATATATATATATATATATATATATATATATATAACTAAAAGAAAAACCTAAGAATTTTTTGTTAGCCTCACTCCACATGATAATGATCCCTTATTTGAGCTTACAAAGCCCAACATGACCCCAAAAATGCTACTAAAGCTTACAATGCAAAGAATTGAGAATTAATATGGAGGCTCATTATAATCAATATAAATTCAATAGTTATGCTATAAGTATGAGCAATGATCAATCACAAATGATACAAATCAATATGATCTATAGAGGAGAAAAGCTAAAAAAATTACTACATGGAAATCCATAGATTAATATCATAGAATGAAAAAACAAACATATCAATATAATCAGTACAATATCTTGCATAGTTATATAAATTATCTTCATTATATGCTACATGAATCATAAATGCTTCTATCTCTACTATCAATGCATCACTACTATCATTGCTACAATCACATGTAAATAGAACATCAATTTGCTCAATCACTATAATATTTATGAATGTGTTTATAATATCATTCACATATGCAATTTTGTATGTATTGATCTCATATGGTTTCATGCATGAATATAATGTGAGCAACACTTTTATATGAATTTATGCAGTAAGGCAAGACATCTAGCTTTTATGTGGTTTTTTTCATCCTTTCATGTGCCATTATATCAATCCATCATTATTTATCAATCACATCTTTTTTTATTATTAATTGTTATTTTAAGAGTTAGATTTAGATAAATTAATAAAGATTCATCACTCACAACTCATCAGGGTAATCAGTCAACCAGTTATAAGTTAGTATCTAGGATTGCATCACAAACCTTTATTTTAAGAAAAACCCATCAACCAATCCTTCTATATAGGGTATTATAATTTTAATAATCAATACATATTAATTATAATTTTCACAACTAACCTTTCTTGCTTATAATTAAATGTCATATTTATCATATACCAATCATATCATTTTCTCTACGCAAAATCATTATCATGTATGAAATGCAATAATCTATAAAATGTTGCAAAATTTAAACACTATTCATTAACATAAAAAAAAATATAACTATTAATTTATCTAGTAAAATTCAATATTATAGTAGTCAAAATGAACATAATAATAATATTTGTCATATACAAAAAGTTATACATAAAATTTTTGATGAATGAAGAGAAAATTTATTTTTTATCAATTTGGGGAAGATAAAATTAAAAAATCACAAAATCACTAAAAAAAAAAGTAGGATTCAAGTTACCTACAACGATTAGAACAAATTTGGTAACATGCCCAATAGATGAAATACCCTAAACTAATTTCAATCTCTTCTCTCACTTCTTCTATTCCTCTCTTCCTCTCCTCTAGCTTCACTGCAAGGCATGTAAAATGTAGATAAATGGTTGGGGGTAAGTGTTAATAAAATGGATTGATATATATAATTATCATAAAAACCACTATTTAACCTATGCCACAGTACTCACTTTCCCAATACCGATACACTCCTAAAAAATCTTCCAAATTCCCCCTAGAATCTATCTAGCTAAAACCCGACGCCATAGTGGAGCCACCCTGGTGCTGTAACACTTAATTGAACACATTTTTTATACCAAATTTTGAGAGCTCAACACCAAAACAATGCTAACCCCAGTGCCACTTGTTTGAATTAAAAAAAAAATTTATTTATTTAAAAAAGATTAATTTTCTTTAGGAAATATTAATTTCTTGAATTTTAAAATTGAACTCTACATTATGAATGATATGTCACCTCGGGAGGAAAACACATCATTCCTAAATATGTTCAAATTTTAGAACTTTTAATTCATCCTGATTATCATAATCAAACTCAGGAAAGAATGATGTGTTTGCCCTGTTAATTTAGATAAAGTGATCATTTATTTCATAATCAAAGTTACGATAGTAATTGATATATCTCTCTGAGCAAAGAAGATATTAACCATTATCGATCATTTGAAATGATGATAAAAATCATCAAGTTTAATTTTCCCAAAGAGAATTAATTAAAATTTTTAAAACTAACTTAATTTAAAAATTTTGATTTTGGTTCTAAATCTCATATGAGCATAAGCCCTCATAGTTAACTGCATCATAGGGAAACTAGAGTTTTCCTATGAATACTCTTGATTAAAAGAGCGGTAAAAATTTTCTTTATGATTTGAAAGGTTTATGTTGAAGGAGGTGAGGGTTGGAAATTCAATCAAAACTAGATCAAGGTTGAACACTTATTTATGGAATTAAGGGAGGAAGGATAAGAGGAACATGGAATTCTGAAATAATTCAAAAGTGCCCCAGTCTATCCTATGTGTTAGGCTTTAATTTGATTGAAAGATATTTAAGTTTGAATGATTAATTTTATTAGAAAGTTGGGATTAGATTCCTAGAGGTTAAGGTCTTATAGCCTGAGCCTGCCTCATAACCTAAGTCTAGATTGCATACTAAAAATTAGTGACCCAAACTTAGCAAATGTAATGCAGGATCTGGACTTACCCTGACTTGGATTGGGGAGCCAGTACCTAGGTGCTTTAAAACCATGAGTTCGGTCTTTTATACAGGAGTGGTATGGATGTTAATTAAATTAATTTTAAGGAAATTGGGGCGGGCATCTAGAGCATATCCTAATTGGCCCCTTTGACTTATATAGGGTATTAATGCTTAAAATGAAATGCAATTAAGTTTAAGATACATTTTAATTAATTTCTATTGTGATGCATGCTAGTTTACTTGATTGATTGGTTAAATCAAATGTAAAGTAATTTTTGAAATAAACTTAAAAATAGAATTTATCTTAGATTGCATATATTTTCTTTGACAGATATGTACCCCATAAGCCAGGTGATCTGCCAAAACCTAAAGGTGAGGAGGTGCTTAATAAAGGAAAGAAAATGCATTAATATGATATACAAACTCCTGAAAATCTCGGGCTTACTTCTTCAATTTGTTAGAGTTGTTATATTATCTTAAAATTTTTAATTTTATTTAAGTATAAATAGTTTTAAGTGTGTCTTCACGAGCCTTCGATCGGATTCCAAGCTAAAATAAATATGACATGTATGTAAAAAGACTAGAAAAAGAGGTAATTCTACTATAAAATTAATTAAATAAATTAATCAAATTAAATGCTCAAATTGAATGTTCATGTGGCAAGTGTCACTTAATATTACAAACTAGTGTCTGTAATAAAAGTAAAGTGGCTGAGTAAAACTGACAATAAGCTCGAATTTCTAATCATAAGACTTAAGTGACTTTGTGAATGGGTTTTCTCACTCTTCACTTCTTCGTCCTTCTATGGGGCACCTTGGATCATCGGGTCTTGATATCCATATGAAAAGAAACTCTCTCTTGAAAGAGGTTTTTCTTTGGATATTTTAAGTTCATCTGAATTTGGATATCCAAATTATAGAGAGGAACTCTCCCCTAAGGGATGTCCCTTCCTCTTTGGATTCCAAATTGAATGTCTAATCCTACTCTCAAAGCACTTTAAAATATAACTCAATTATAACTCAAATTACATTAAATTACATTTGAATATAAAAAGAAAATCTTGACACAAACTCAACCTACTGGGTTACTTTAAGCAGTTATAATCAAATCATCTCAAGAAGTTAATATTTGTAATTAAAAAAAAGTTCAAATTCACAACCACGCTTGGTCATGCTCTTTTAATTTAAAAGGGGACTTAGTAATTTCTGAAGTATATATAGAAAACATTGTTAATTGAAATCTTAATTGATTTGCCCCCTTTAATTTTTATACCATATATGAGCATAACCACATGCACAAGATTGAATTAGTATAAATTATTCCTAATCTAGGGGTAGATCTAACATAAAATTCAATTACATCATAGAGTGTAGAAATTAAATAAATTATCATATCAATATCAACAAACAACATGCAGTGAAAGCTTAAAAAATCCAAGACACGATAGAAAAATAAATATCGGCCTAGCCTAAGACAAGAGTTGGTTGTCCTAGCAAATCTTCTAAAGTGTGTGAGGTAGGCTGTGTGGCTTTGATATGTACTATATTGGATATTATATTGAAGTTGCTTGATGTTCTAGTTGGTTGAGAGGCTTTAGGGGAATATTTAATTAAAGTTTAAATATTAATGATTTAAATTTAATTTTAAGATATATTACTTAAAGTTAAATGGCTACCATCTTTATTGCTCATAGAGGATGTGAAGTTTATTTCACCTTACTTGGGGCTAACTTAATAGCCTTGTAGGCATGGGCTACCTAATGGTAATCAATATATTTAAGTGAATTAGATTGATTAAGGCTTGAAGGTTAATGAATTTTCACTAAAGTTAGTTGGTTACTGATTTTTAAATCTTAAATTAATAGAATTTTCCATTAATCGGTTGGTGGCATTATTTCATAGGCTCGAGGAACTAAGCCTCCTTAGGACACATAGCCCCATAACCCAATGTAATCCAGCCTAGAAACCTGACTAATATAGTTGGATTAAGTAATTTAAGTTAGTTAAATCATCAAGAATTAAATTTTTTAAGGTTTAACACTCCTTAGAATCCATTCGTGGTGTTGTGACACTAGGCTCGAGGAACCAGGCTTCGTGAGGAATCCTAAAAACTTTATCTTTTGAGTGATTATTATGTATTAAAGGGTTGGTTGAATAATTTTAATATTGATTGATAATTTCTAGAATATAAATTAATTTTCAAATTTTGGGATTTTTTGGATTATTTTAATAATTAAATTAAGGGGTCCAAAATGGACTTTTAGGTTCAAAGAGATTTTTAGAGTTTTGATATTTTTTATTAAATATTAGATCTTTTGATGATCAGTTAGACTATAAATTTGCATGATTTGAATTTTTCTATATTTAGTTATATAAGATTGAAGTTTTGACTTCATTTTGACTTAAGATTGACCGGATTATTATATTTTTTATTTTGATTGATTTTGAAGGTTTGAAATTTTATAAATATTAGATTTTTATTTGAGCGGAATGCCTTTGAGTTTGATCAATTTGGAATTTTTTAGAATTAATTTTGATTTTTTAAAATTTAAGGAACACTACCGTTGCCAGGTCCCAAGCCCTAGATGAGAAAAGTGGAGGGTTACATTAGGTAGTCGGCAACTAGCATAAAACTTGTCGAATAATAATGACATGAATCTTTTAAGAAATTGTGTTAATGCTAGGGCGTCCCCTGGAAGTGACGCTCTGTATGGCCAGAATACAATGACAAGTGTGCAAGGGTCACTGCACCGGCGCCTGGGTGCAATGTTAAATAGGCAAGGGTTCCCACATCAAGGATGGATGTGGGCAAAGAAGCTAGTCCATGAAACTAAAATTAGGATAGGAACTTGGAATATAGGTTCCCTTACAGGAAAATTAATGGAATTATTGGATATTATGATTCATAGGAAGTTAATAATTTTGTGCATTCAGGAAACTAAATGGGTTGGAGAGAAGGCTAAGGAAATTGATAGTTTAGGATTTAAACTTTGGTATTCGGGTAGGAGTCGTACTAGAAATGGTGTAGGTGTTATTATAGATAAGAGTTTGAAGGATAATATTATAAAAATTAATAGGATTGGAGATAGAATTATAACTTTAAATATTGTTGTTGATGATAAGATTGTTAATATTATAAGTGCTTATGCTCTTCAAGTAGGTTTGGATATAATTCTAAATTAAAATTTTGGAATGACTTAAAAGAATTATTACAAAAGATACCTCTATAAAAAATGTTTTTATTGGAGGAGATTTAAATGCACATGTTGGTAGAGAGGTAGATGATTTTAAAAGCATTCATGCTGGCTATGGTTTTGGAACAACAAATGAAGGTGGCAAGACCATATTAGATTTTTATTTAGCTTATGATTTTTCAATTGCTAATACCTTATTTAAGAAAAGAAATGAGCATCTATCACTTATAAAAATGGATATAATACAACCCAGTTTGACTATTTTCTTATAAGAAAATTAGATCGTTTAGATTGCAAAGATTGTAAAGTTATTCCGAGTGAAAATTTATGTACCCAACATCAATTTTTAGTTTTGAACTTTAATATAAAGGGGCAGATAATAAAAAATAAAGTAAAATAATATTCGAGGATTAGATGGGGGCATTTAAAGAATATTAATAAAAAAAATTTAGAGTAAGATTTTAGATCTTAAGATTTTATCTGTGTATGAGGATACTAATGTTATGTGGGAAAAAGTGGCTAGTGATATTAAGAATATTACAAAAGATGTGCTTGGAGTATCAAAGGGAAAAGCTCCTAATAGTAAAAATAGTTGGTGATGGAATCCAAATGTGCAAGAAAAAATTAAGAATAAGAAGATTGTTATTAAAATTAGTTTAATTTTAAAAATTCTGATAATTGGGAAATATATAAAGAGGCTCGTAAGGAATCTAAGAAACCAATATGCGATGCAAAGACCTTAGCTTTTAGTAATTTATATAATAGATTATATACTAAAGAGGGAGAAAGATATATGTATAAATTAGCCAAAAAAACAGATAGGAGTAGTAAGGATTTAGCTCAAGTGAAGTGTATTAAGGATGAAGATCAAAAAATACTTTTTTTAGAAGATGATATTCAACAAAGGTGGATGAGATATTTTGCTAAACTTTTTAATAAAAATTATGAAAATAAGATTGACTTTAATGACCTTAGCACCCTAAATGAAAATAAATATTCCTATTTTTATCGGCGTATTAGTAAAACTAAAGTTAGAGAGGCTTTAAAGAAAATGAAGTGTGGAAAAGCAGTTGGACCTGATGATATTCCAATAGAGGTGTGGAAATGCTTAGGAGATAAAAGGAATATCTTGGCTTACTAAACTTTTTAATACTATTTTGAAGACTAAAAGGATGTCAGATGAGTAGAGAATGAGTGTGTAAATTCCTATTTTTAAAAATAAAGGTGATGCACAAGATTGTACGAATTATAGAGGAATTAAGTTAATGTGTCATACTTTAAAACTGTGGGAGCGAGTTATGGAGCATAGGTTGCGGCGTGATACTAATGTTTCTCAAAATCAATTTGGATTCATGCCGGGTAGGTCAACTATGGAAGCCATACATTTTTTAAGAGGTTTGATGGAGAAATATAGAGAAAATAAGGAGGATCTACATATGATATTTATTGACTTAGAAAAGGAATATGATAAAGTTCCAAGAGAAGTTTTATGGATAGTTCTTGAAAAGAAAGGAGTTAATTGTTACGAATCTATTTTCATGATTTATCATTTTGATGATAGCAAACACTTCTATTTCTCTATGACGGCCTTATCTACTGACATTTCAGGTTCACACGATCGGACTGCAATTTGGAATCAGCTCAAGATTAGGTAGACTAGGTCTGAGTAAGTTTGTACCTTTTTTCCTTTCTTGAGTCTATTGTATTTGGTGTGGCTCCTGATGAATTGTAACTTGGAAGATTTTTTGTTATTCACTAAAGATTTCTATTTTTGGTAACATCATCCGGGATGATATTTATATCGGCCTAGATGATCTGTTCAAAGAAGAAACCCTAATTAGGGCATCCTCATTAAAGCAGTTGTCATTATGCAAAACATATCGTCTTGGACGATTTTGTATCGGCCAAGATGATAGGCTCAAAACAGAAAGAATCTGCCTCCAGATCTATTTAGAAATTACTTATTTTTGGACATCGTCCAGGTAGATCGTCCAAGATTATAAAATATTGTCCAGGACGATCCAGGACAATTTTTTCAAAATTTTTTTGGAATTTAAGGAAAGCCATTATGATTTGATTTCATGATCAAATCATCATGGATGATCACCATATCGTCCTGGCCGATATGCTTGACGATTGGACATCAGGCAGCTCTTTTTCAGGGTGAAGTTCAGGACAATATTCCACAATTTATGCTGTTCGTCCAAGATGATACATTATCATCCTGGACTATAAGAACAAATTTCTTCTGATCGTCTTAAATCATCTCGGCTGATTGGGCTTAAATTGCACTGATCGTACAGGACGATATTAGTATCGTCCTGGATGATAAAGTCGGCAACTTGCATTAATGAGCTCGTTTTGAGATCTTCTATTTAAGCTTTAGCAAGGCACTTTGTAAGTGTCTTTGGTAGCCATTATAGCTTCGTTCTTTTGGGGGAAACTTGAAGAGAGAGCTTGAAAGGGAGTGAGGAAAGGGTGGAGTTTGAGAGAGGGAGAAGATCCTGTGAGGGGAGATTCAAGAGAGTGTAGAGGGGGTTCCATACGGTTGCTCCGGCAATCTTGCACCTTAATACCGTCGAATTGAAGGTTTGTCTTGAGGAAAGTTCACCAAAGAAGAAGATCTCTTCGGTGTCAAAGGACCCGGCGACTCCGTCGCACCGGGGAAGGTGGAAGTGATTTTGTAAGGGCTTCTCCGCCTAGCTGTGGGGGCTAAAGGAGAGACACTTAGTTTTGTGCAATACTTGGAGGATGCCTCTAAGGAGTGGACATATGTCGAGGTTTAACCGAACCACTATAAATCCGGTGTGTTCTTTCTTTCTTACTTCCGCATTTAATATCCGCACTTTGGTTTTTATTGTGGTGATATTGGTTTTGATTTGTGTTTTGATTAAAAGATTCTTCTTTACCAATTCACCTCTATCTCTTAATTAGCTTTGGGCTAGTTCATAGGGCCTAACATCCCTAACGAACTTTCAAGTGGTATCAGAGCAGGTTTCATAAAATCTAGTTTTTAAAAGCTTTTGAATTTCGATACATGGCTAATTTTTAAATCATAATATTGCGGAAGGTTATTCAATCACCAGACCTCCTTTATTTGAAAATATCTCATTTAATTTTTGGAAAACTCGCATGTCTACTTTCTTCCAATCGATAGATTTTCGTATGTGGCATATAATTTTAACTGGTTATTCATCACCGTCACATATCATAAATGGAGTTAAAACTGATATTCCTTTTAACCAATTGAATATGGAAGAACAACTCAATGCTCAATTAAATGAAAAATCATTAAATTACTTTTTCTGTGCTTTAAATTCTGAAGATTTTATATTAATATCCACGTTCACTACTGGTAAAGAAGTTTGGTATAAACTACACACCATATACGAAGGCACTAGTGAAATCAAGCAATCCAAGTTGAATATGTTAATGCATGATTTTGAACTGTTTTTCATGAAACCTTATGAGATGATCTTAGACATGTATACTAGGTTCATTCAAATTGTAACATCATTGCATGCCTTAGGAAAAGAATTTTCTAAATTTGAAAAAGTTAACAAAATTCTTCGTTGTCTACTGGATAAGTTCAATGCTAAAGTAGTTGCTATTTGTGAATCAAAAGATTTGAATGAATATTCTATTGATAGTTTGATTGGCTTACTCATTGCCTACGAGCAAGGTTTGGGTCAAAGACTTTTGGATGCAGGTGAAATGATTGTTCTAAAAGCTGAAGATACAGAAAAAGATAGAATTCAATGACTTGTCAAGCAAATCACAAAGCTCGCCAAAGCATAAGCAAAAGTAAAAAAAATGTAAAAATGGTAAGGATGTTCATATTTCTTCTAACGTTATTTGCTTTCGATGTAGGAAGCCTGGGCATATGAAAAATCAGTGCCCTAATTTAAGAATTCTTCTTACGAAAGAAAAGGGTAAGGCGAACCAAAATTTAAACTGGGGAAATAATGAAAAGCAAAAAATCTCCTAGGCAGACCTGGTTTCTAAAGCATCAGACTAGGAGAAAGATAATGGTTAAAAGCCTTGTTTGTGTGTTTGTGTAGTGTTTTGTTTTTAGTTATTTTCTTTTTTTGTTTATCTGTTTTATTCCAATTTTTATTTTGTGTTTTCATTTTTGTTTATTCTTTGAATTTTTTTGTTTCGTGAAATTTTTTCTCTGATCAACATACACATTCACTTTTCTAAAAATGAAAAATCTACTTCCTATTTTTTCTTGAAATCTTTGGTAAGTTGTGATTGACTTCTCTAAAACAGCCAGAGGAAGGGAACTCAAGATTTTTTTTCTCTTTCTCTCTTCTTAAAGAGGTTATTTTACTTTTGATTCAAAATCTTAATCATATTTTAAATTGGATTTTGAAACTATTTTTTTTTTCATCTCCCTGCATTTTTTCTATCGCATAGGAATCTTTTGCAATATTATTGAATCCACCTTAAAATTTTCTTAATCAAGTTGTTCGTGTTGTCAATAATTTGGGTTTACTTTAATTTTGAAAATATAAGAAAGAAAGTATATTTTTTGAAAATAATAAAAAAAGTGGCCAATGATGCCAAACCAAAAGATGCGCAATGACGCCAAATTAAAAAATAATAATAATACACAAAGTGTATTAAAAATCAAAAGATGCTCAAAGAACCATTCAAGTGATAAAGGGCATAAAATGAACCCAAAAAAAAATATGCTTATTTTTTCTTATACTACTAAAAGCCTAAGAAAATCCTTGATATGTTCGAAACTTGTGCTTGAAAATCTTGGTGCCTGATTCAGCAATTCATGCATTGATCTTCTATTTGGTATGTTTTATGAAAGGAGTTTTGAAAAATTAATGTTTCTTTTTCCCGTTTATTCCTTGATTTTGATATTGGGTTAAAAAGTTTTTGAGCCTTTAAAAGAACTTGAGTTGGGATTATCAAACTCTGAATTTCTAACATTTTCTGGGCTATGCGTTGTCAATACAATTCTACTTAGTTTTTGATTAAAACCAAGAGGTAACTTTCTTATTTTAAGAATATTTATTTTGTTCACTATATCAGAGATCATTTTGTCTTTTAATCATTTTGTTTGTGCCCCTTCTCTTTTTGATAATGTCAAAGGGGGAGAACTTATTGTTGAATTTGTATCCTTTGTATTTTTTCTTTCTTTCAAAAAATTAAAAAAAAATAACAAATTTTTTATCTCCCCTATTTTTAAAGTTTTATTCTAGTGAGGGGGATGTTCGAAGAAAATATTCCTTTTTTGAAAATTCAAATTAAATTGTTTCCCATCATCAAAAAGGGGGAGATTATTGCGGATCTGTTGTCATGATTTATGATTTTGATGATAGCAAACACTTTTATTTCTCTACGATGGCCTTATCTACTCATATTTCAGGTTCACACGATCGGACTGTAATTTGGAATCAGCTTAAGATTGGGTAGACTAGGTCTGAATCAGTTTGTATATTTTTTCTTTCTTGAGTCTATTGTATTTGGTGTGGCTCCTAATGATTTGTAACTTGGAAGATTTTCTGTTGTTCCCTAAAGATTTCTATTTTTGGTAACATCATCCGAGATGATATTTATATCAGCCTGGACGATCTGTTTAAAAGCAGAAACCCTAATTAGGGCATCCTCATTAAAGCAGTCATCATTATGCAAAACATATCGTCCTGGAAGATTTTGTATCGGCCAGGACGATAGGCTCAAAATAGAAAGAATCTGCTGCTAGATCTATTTAAAAATTACTTATTTTTGGACATCATCCAGGTGGATCGTCCAGGACTATAAAATATCGTCTAGGATAATACAGGACAATTTTTCCAAAATTTCTCTGGAATTTAAGGAAAGCAATTATGATTTGATTGCACGATCAAATCGTCCTGGACGATTGCCAGATCGTTCTGGCCGATATGCTGGACGATTGGACATCAGACAGCTCTTTTCAGGGCGATGTTCAAGATGATATTCAACAATTTATACTGATCGTCCATGACGATATATTATCGTCCTGGACGAAAAGAACAAATTTCTTCTGATCGTCTCAAATCGTCCCGGCTGATTGGACTTAAATTGCACTGATCGTATAGGACGATATTAGTATCGTCCTGGATGATAAAGTTGGCAACTTGCATTAATGAGCTCTTTTTAAGATCTTCTATTTAAGCTTTAACAAGGAACATTTTAAGTGTCTTTGGCAGACATTATAGCTTCATTCTTTTGGGGGAAACTTGAAGAGAGAGATTGAAAGGGAGTGAGGTAAGGGTGGAGTTTGAGAGAGGAAGAAGATCCTATGAGGGGGGACTGAAGGGAGTGTGAAGGGGGTTCCACACGGTTGCTCCGGCAAGCTCGCACTTGAATATCGTCAGATTCAAGGCTTGTCTTGAGGGAAGTTCACCAAAGAAGAAGATCTCTTTGGTGTCAAAGGACCCGGCGACTCCGCTGTACCGGGGAAGAAGGAAGTGATTTTGTAAGGGCTTCTCCGCCTAGCTGTAGGGGCTAAAAGAGAGACATTTAGTTTAGTGCAATACTTGGAGGGTTCCTCCAAGGAGTGGACGTAGGTCAAGGTTTAACCGAACCACTATAAATCCGGTGTGTTCTTTCTTTATTACTTCAGCATTTAATTTCCGCACTTTGGTTTTTATTGTGGTGATATTGGTTTTGATTTGTGTTTTGATTGAAAGATTCTTCTTTACCAACTCACCTCTATCTCTTAATTAGCTTTGGGCCAGTTCATAAGGCCTAACATCCATAACGAACTTTCATTAATAATGCTTATATTCAAATTATTAAAGATATGTATGTATGAGCTATTACTTGTGTTCAAATATAGGTCGTTTGACCAAGTATTTCCCTATTTCGGTTGGGTTACATCAAGGAACAGCCTTAAAACCATATCTTTTTCCTTTAGTCATGGATGTTCTCACTAGACATTTGCAAGAGGATGTACCTTGGTGTATGCTTTTTGCTGATGATATTCTTCTTGTTGATAAGATTAGAGAGGGAGTTGAAAGTAAACTTGAATTATGGAGGTCAACATAAGAGACTAAAGGTTTTTGTTTGAGTAGAGCTAAAACGGAATATATGGAGTGTAATTTTAGTAGTAATAGAACTAGTGAGGGGATTGTGACTTTGGAAGATCAAGCCATTAATAAGTGTACACGTTTTAAATATCTTGGATCTATTGTTCAGAGTGATGGTGAAATTGATGGGAATATTATCAACATAATTGAAGTTGGATGGTTAAAGTGGAGGAATACATCGAGCTTTTTGTGTGATAAAAAAGTACCCCTCAAACTTAAAGGAAAATTCTATAAGATGGTAGTGAGGCCTACAATGCTTTATGGTGCTGAATGTTGTCCATTAAAAGAGAAGTATAATACCAATTTAAGTGTGGCAGAGATGGGGATGCTCAGGTGGATGAGTGGCTTTACCCTTAGAGATAGGATAAGAAATGAGCATATACGTGAAAAGGTTGGAGTAGCTCCAATATAAGATAAGATTAGAGCAGTCGCCTTAGATGGTTTGGTCACATAAAATGGCGACCATCCAATGACCTGGTTAGGAGAGTAGAGGTATTAGATTTGACTTATGTTAAGAAAGGTAGAGGCAGACCTAAAAATACTTGGTTAGAAAATATTAGGAATGACCTTTCTTTATTAGATTTGAACAAGAATTTGAACTTTAATAGGACTCAATGAAGAAAAAGGATTCATGTAGCTGACCCCACATAGTGGGATAAAGGATTGATGTTGTTGTTGTTGTTGGAGGGGTTTTAATGGTTTGAATTCAAAAGAACTCCAAACATCTTGAAATCAGCTCTAAAGGTCAAGAATGACCTAAGGAGAGATTTCCCAAGTGTTTAGAATTTTTTTTTTGGAATTTTTTTACTATTTTTATTTAATTAACTTAATTAAATATTACTTTTTAATAAAAATTAAATTAAGCTTGAATTTGATGTCAAATCAAAGGGGTTCTTATTTTTTCAAGTTGTAAATTTAATTTTGGTCTGTTTTAGGTATTGTATGTATTTTTATTATTTAATTTTGATTTATTGTAACTTTTTTTTGAATTTTCTAGATTTATTGAAGGGTTGAATTTTAACTTGTTTTATTTTCTAACCTAATGGGCTCCAAATTTAATGAAAATTTCCCTTATGGTTTTAAATATCACTAGGTTTAATGTTGCCAAGTTTTAGCACTATTGAGTGTTTGTAGAATTTTCTAGGAATTTTTTATGTTGTCTATACATGATCCTTAATTATTTTTCCAATGTGTCATTTGTATTCAATCGGGTTTAAAACTTTGGTCATCTAACCCTAACACTAAATTACGCATACTACATAAAAATGCAAGACAAATTCTAAGTGGTGTGTGAGTTATCAAAGTTTTGGGTCAAAATTTGACCCAAAACTTTAAAAATTTAATTCACCAAAATTTAACCTTTAAATAGAGCTAAAACTTTTATGGGATGTGGGTAGCACACATTAGTTTACCCTATCTAAATTTGAGATCAATCAAATAACTTGATTGAGAGTTATCAAATAAATACATTATTACTTAAAATCTTAATAACTCTAAATATAGTGATTAAATTTAACCAAACTAAGCATTAAAATAAACTTGTGCTCAAGGCGGTTCCAATGAGCTTAAGAACATCAAATGTGGACATAAAATGGATTTTTAAAGTTCTGGGAATTTAAAATGATTTTTAAATTGATTTTTAAGAAATTTTCAATCATTAGATGGTGGTGGCAATGATTAGGCCTCCGTTGTGGCTTTACGATTTGTAGGACGCATTGATGCGCCACTTAACAGCGTCGGACTATCAGATATGCCATCTGATTTTCCCCGGCTTGATATGGTGGCTGATATCACGCTTTTTGGAAAACAATAAGGATTTGAATCCTACTGGAGTCATGTGGTCTGGACTGGCTGACGTGGAGGCCTATCGACCGTTCGATCATGCAGAAGGCTCGATCGGGCGGCTCGGATTGAACCAGAGCCACTCTTATTCAAAATGAACTAGAAACTTTAAATGTCAACAACTTTCAATCCGACCATTCAAATTTGATAAAATTTTAAATGTGGGATCTAGATATCCTAATCTTGCAATTCATCGAATTTCAAGGCTCCATGCATTGAGATTTTGTAGATATGAAGGTTTGATCACATAAGTTAAAATGCAAATAATTATCTAACATGTGGATGAATTTTGATGATCTTAGGCTCAATGGAAATCTGTAGAGATCTTCATCAACTTTGTAGAAGACCTTGAGACATGGTTCTAATTGGATTAGAAGTTATGCTAGAAAATCCTCTTTCTCTCCCTACCTTCCTTTCTCTTCACGAATGGGATTTTGGAGGCTTGGATTTGGTGGAGAATGAAAGTTTGTTAGGGATGTTAAGCCCTTATGAACTAGCCCGAGGCTAACCAAGAGGGGTGGGGGTGAATTAGTATTTTAAAACTTTTAGATCAAATCAAGAACTTAAACCAAAACACAATCCACCACAAAAAATAATGAGTACAGAAATTAAATGCGTAAGTAAAAACAAAGAAAGAACACACTGGATTTATAGTGGTTTGGTCAAACCTTGACCTACGTCCACTCCTCGGAGGCACCCTCTGAGTATTGCACTAACTTAGTGTCTCTCCTTTAGCCCCCCCAGCTAGGCTGAGAAGCCATTACAAAAACTCCTTTCCACCAACACCGGAGTGGTAGAGAACCAACTCCTTTTACTTCCTTCTGAAGCGGGCAGAGAACCCAACTCCTTTTGCTTCCTCCTAAAACAGGTAGAGAACCTTAATTAATTATTGAAGAAGACCTCCCTTGAGCCTCCAAGAACGAGGAACGATGATCGGAGAAGACGCCTTGGAACCTTGCTTGGAGCAACCCTTGTAAAACCTCTCATAAGCTCCCCCTCAAGAGTTCCTCCCTCTCTCTCCCTCTCTCTCCCTCTCCTCTAAGCTCTCTCAGGTCAAGACAGTAGCAAAGGATCCTTTTGCTTGAGAAAACATGAGTCCTTTATATAGATTTTCAAGAACCAACATTATCGTCCAGGATGATATTGCTACCGTCCTGTACGATCAGTACAAATTAAGCTCAATCAGCCTAGACGACTTGGGACCATTAGAAGATTTTTTATTCCTATCATCCATGATGATACTATATCGTCCTATACGATTAGTACAAATCAAGGAATATAATCCTGAACATCACCCTGGTTGGGAGTTTGGACGAAAACAAAATAACATGATCGTCCAAGCTGATCTTGCGATCGTCCTGGCCGATTAGTTCAAATCTGTGCAAAATCATCCAAATCTGGCAGCTGATTCTGTCTAATTTGAGTATATCGTCCCAGATGATTCAAACATCATCCAGGATGATGTGCTTAATGACAGCCGCCTTAACCAGGATGCCCTAATTAGGGTTTCTATTTTTGATCGATCAACCAGGATAATTTTTGGATCATCCTGGATGATGTTAGCAAAATAAAAAAACTATAAGTCAGAAAGAAAAAATTCACTCAAGTGTGTATGTGCAGGATTATTTAACATCAGGCACCACAAAGATTACAATTGACTCAAGAAAGGGAAAAAATGCATTACAAACTAACTCAGACCTAGTTTACCCAATCTTGAGCTGGTTCAAATTGTAGTCTTGATCATGTGGACCTGAAATGTTAGTTGGCAAGCCAGTCATAGTAAAACAGAAGTGTTTGCAATCATCAAAATTCTATTTCTAAAAATCAGATATGCAATAATCTCCCTCTTTTTGATGATGGTAAACACACAAGAAAATCTAAGCAATGAAGAAAAGATACATCAACTAAATAATAGAATCAAAGTACAATGCAAGAAGTACACTAGACTACAGACTACTCCCATTTTTAATATCACAAAAAGGATGAGTAAAGTAAAATAGAAACAAAGCATAAACTAAATGACAAACAAAAATAAACAAGCTACAATGAAAAGAATAATATAAAAACACTAGTAAAATGATGGCCCCTGATCATCTGAAGGAAAAGGTGGTGGTGGTGGTGGCTACTAAATGTAGCTAGACAGTGAGGCGAATTGTGCTCCAAACTAGGCCATGTCCTGATCGTGCTGCTGCTGCTGGTGTGCAATATAGGTGTCAAAACGGGCTAAGTCCTCAGCTCGGTGTTGCTCGTAACGGGCTAACCTCAGCATGTTGCTACTCCTGTGTAGCAACATAAGTGTCGAAATGAGCCTCCTACTAGTCAAAATGCTCTACCAATTAGTTAGCTGAGAGTGCTGGCGGAGCAGAACATGTGCATGAACAGGTGTGGGAGCCTCCTCCTCTTTGGCCCCTTAAGGTTCCTCATCCCCTAGGTGGAGATGAGTACTATAAAGGACATTAAAATAATTATTTGAGTAGAAAGCGGAATGAAAGTTGGGAGGAGCAGGAAATTGGAGATTATATTTAGATTCTAAGACATAAGCAATTATTTATCCTAGGGCTAGATTTGGCTTTCTCCTATGACATAAATCATGAATTGTGGTCAAGTGTTTGATGTAGCTAAAAACCAGGTCGGTTGCATTGAATTATTGATGGACTAAAATATAAAAGGTGGTGATCGAAAGAAGAGGAGTAATACGGATACAATCACCAGCTTTTGGAATTATGGATGTGCGAAGGACATGTTGGATAGTCCTAGCATCTTTGAGTAAAGAGCTAGTCTCTCCAACATGAAAGTTGGCATTGGTGTTGCAAACAAAGTGATTGGCCGGAGCCCAGTCATAATCAAGGTTAGAACATAGGGTGTGAAGCTTATCCCCTATGGTGGAGAGTTATAAAAATTCAACACAGTCTTGGTATGTGATCTCGATAGGGCATCGATTCACATACGAGCCAAGAGAAGTGAATATAGAATTTATTCTAAGGCTTGCAAAGAATTCAAACAAAAGCTCAGAATTGAAAGGGATTGCAAGCATTAGAATACAACAAAGAGAGGTGTGAGTGAATAGGTCGAGTACTGGATAAGAAAGATGGGTTGGATTAATTGACCGGGAAACGATAATGCCGGCTGTTTTATAGCGTTGGTAGGCAGCTAGATCATCCACCTCCATGAATCGAGGGTCCAAAGTGATCCTCGAGGAACCTCCAGAAGGGTGGTGAGCGCGCTTTCCTCTGGCCATTATCATTAAACATCAAGAAAATAGGAAGCAGAAAGTAAGGAGAAGGAGATGTTGTGAAGAAAATGCTGGAAGGGCTTGATTTATAAAGAATCGGCCGGATCATCCAGGGAAATCATAGTATCATTCAGAATGATCTGGTGCAATAATTGCAACTGGATGATTGGTTAAAAAGGTGGTTATATCATCCGGGCCGATTAAATATCATCCAGGATGATTAGATACAAGTGAGCATCCCGAGGAAACAATCTGGACGACTGTTAAAAAAGTAGATCGTCCTGGATGATGAGGTGGATCATCCCAGACGATGATCAATAATGGATCGTATCGGCCGAATTTAAAATGTTTAAACGCACTGCCATATGTATCATCCAGGATGAACAGGTGGATCATCCGGGAAGATGCTCCAATAATGGATCGTACAGGCCAAATTTAAGGCTTATTAAACGTATTTCCATGTGTATCATCCAGAATGAATAGGTGGATTGTACGGGATGATTACCAATAATTGAACAAAGAAAAAAGGCATCGTCCAGGACAAAAGCGGATCATCTAGAACGATCAAGGATGATTGAAGCAGAGGACGATCAGATCGTTCAAGATGATAATATATTATCCAGGATGATAAAGAGCAGAAAGATTAAAACAACCAGCAGATGGATTTTAGAAGAGAATTGAACCGATCATCCAGGATGATGTGAATATCATTTGGGATGATGTGATAAAATGTTTAAATCAAAGGATGGATGGAGATGATCAGAGAAGGCCCAAAAACATAACACCCAAAAAAAAAAGATAAAAATGAGAAAAACAAAAAAAGTACATTTTTTTATTTATAAAAAAGGTATGAATATAGTAAAATTTCCAGGTGATTGAACTTAGGGACTTGTAAGACTAATGTGTTAACATCGATGAAATCAGAAAAATGTTTAATATCCGATCCTTCTAACCCTAGCTCGTACTTCTCTTAGGGCAAAATCATCTTTTAAAAATAAGAGATCTAACTCAGAACCAACCAATTGGATAAGAAAAAAAAAGGTCTGTTCAAAACTTGATTCCATAAAAATATCTTATAGAATAATATACCAAAGTGATTTATCACAATCATGAAATTTGAAATCAAGCCTTTGAAAATATCAAGTGACACATGAATTCTTCTAAGATGTAAGAGTTTTTGAAAGAGAGGGAAGCTTTTCTTTTTGTGGACTCATTTTATGCCTCTTGTCAATATTATTGGCACACTTTATGCATCTTTTGATTTTTGATACACTTCTTTATTTTTTAATTTTTGGTGATCATTGCGCATTTTTTGTTTTGGCGTCATTGACCACTTTTTTTGTTATTTTTCCAAGCTATATCTCTTTTCAAAACTCTTAAATATTCTCAGTTGTGAGTATATCTTCTATTTATTAGAGAAGAAAAACTCACTCTCTAATAAAGGGAAGAATAAACCACAAAATAGAATTAAATTTATATGATAAATGTAACAGCAAGATTTCAAAGAACTTGAAAGTAATATAAAGACTTTTTTTTTTTGATAAATTGCCAAATGCATTAAAAAGAAAAGATAAAAGAAAAGTACAACCAAGTAAGTGATAGTAGCCCTATCACTTTCCTCCTTTAACAAAGCATAAAAAAGAGGAGGAACCTTATTAACCTCTAGCATGTCCCAAAAGAAATTACCTTTCAAAGCATGGTTAGCACACCAATGTGCTAACTTATTACAACTTCTATTAACAAAATGGAAAAGGATTACCTCAAAGTCTTTTATAAAATATAAGTCTTCTCTCTTATTATTATCCCCCTCTAGGATATGAATACCAACCAATTTTTGTAAATGAGTAATGACATTATTGTTGTCTCCTTCCACCATTAAGCCTTTAGCATTGAACATCCAATCTTGTATGACACTCTTTAAAGACCGTACAGCAAGAAGCTCCAAGAATCCTGCATCCCAGTGCACTACCGAGAATCCAAAAGCTAGAAGCATCCTTCCTCTATGGTCTCTGAAAGTGCCTCCAATACCAGCTTCATTAGAGCTAAGGAGAGAAGCATCTATGTTCACTTTAATCCATCCGGGTGGAGGGGAATGCCAAGTGGAAGAAATCAGCTCATATTGTTGTTTAGCATCCCAGTTGTCCGAAAGGATTATAGAAGGTGAAGTAGATGCATAGATAATGACATTTGTCACAATGATAGCACTTCCAATCTCTTTGCCTTCATGAACCATCATGTTTATACTTTTCCATGAATTGAACACCAAAGCACAATAAAAATTGGTTATAAACTGGTTCTCCTCTCTTTGCTTCCTCAAGAAACCCAAACAGTCTTCTAGACTGTTCAAAACATGAAGATTAAATCCCCACCGGTGTGCCTTTTGAATAGCATGTTTCAATTTGAAACACTTTACCGCTACATGCTCTGTATTCTCCACCATATTATAACCTCTTGGGAAGAGGTTAGTACCAGCCAATCTTCTATGCAATAAGAAATCCATAGTGGGGATTGCATTCTTCAATAACTTACACCATAAGAAGGAAACCCGTGGATTAAGTTTAATTTTTCTAATACAGTTCCAATCTTGGATCCATGCTGGTTCAATCTCTTCATTAACAACTCTAGCAAGTTTGATCATTCCTGAAATTGATTTTTTAGAATGAATATTCAACAACTCTAATTTGTCTTCATGATCATCCCTTTCTAACTTTATATTGCAGATGACTTTTACCATTTCTTCTCCAAAGTATTCTTGTAGTTTCTCTGTCACCCAAACACCTTCTAATATGAAGCTGGAAAGATTAGTAAAATGGTCAATTTCGTAAGAGATGAAAGTAGGCCAACTATCCAATCTTCTTTCAAGGATCCAAATGTCCTTCATAATGTCAACAAAATCTCCATCTTTAATGCTCCATCTCACAATTTGTTTTAAACCTTTGGCTCCACTTAATAACAATTTCCATGCTGGTGAAAAGCTCGAACTAATACCAACATCCCATACATTCTTCCCATATTTAGAAGTGAGAGATTTACTGAATAGGAATTTATCTTTTTAAGAAAATTCCACACCAACTTGGCTCTAAGAGGCTCCACCGAATCAACAGCCGATTGAATACCAAGCCCCCCTTGGTCTTTTGGTTTACATAAATCCTTCCGTGAAATATAATGTAACCCATTCTCTCCATTGCTTTTATTCCAGATAAAATCCCTGTTTAATCTGTCAATTTTCTTCAAGATAGAAACTGGCACCAGTGACATAGAAGTATAAAAAACTGAGATGGCTTGTAATACAGAGTTGACAAGAGTAATCCTGCCTGTTGAAGAGATCAACTTCTTACCCCATATGTCTAATTTAAAAGCCGTCTTCTCCAAAATTCTGGAGTAATCTGAAGCCACACGTCTCCTTAATGTAATTTTATTTCCCAGATAAGTAAGTTCTCTGGACTCCCGGAATCCCAACAGTTTTGTTATTATCTTTCTCCTACTCCTCTCCATATTCTTACTATAAATAATATAAGATTTTGAAATATTAATTAGTTGACTAGTCCAGTTGCAATAATCCATGGTGATTTTAACAATTTTCTTAATATTCTATACTTTAGCATCAGAGAAGATCAAGATGTCATCTGCAAATAACAAATGAGAGATTCTTGGAGCGAAAGGGGCAATCTTCAATCCCAATCTATTGCCTTTGAATAAAAAAGCATTCGTAAATAATTGAGAATAAAGTATGAATAAGTAAGGAGAAAGAGGGCAACCCTGCCTAAAGCCACTTCTCCCTTTGATCCCTTCCAATTCTACTCCATTGATATGAACCAAGAAAACTGGATCAGAAACACAATCCATAATGAGATTAGAAAACCTTATAGGAAAACCAAAATAATTCAAAACTTGATTAAGGGTGTCCCAAGCCATGTTATCATATGCTTGTTCCATATCAAGTTTGATTGCCACCAAACCCCTCTTAGATTTGGATAACCTAAATTTATGAAAAAGTTCCTGAGCAAGAAGCATATGCTCAGATAAAGCTCTCCCTTCAATGAATGCCACTTATTCTTCAGAAACAAAGCAATGAATCACTTTCTTTAACCTGTTAAGTTTTATCTTTGCCACAATTTTGTAGATTGACATACAAAGGCTTATAGGCCTATAATTTGATGGAGAAAGAGGATTACTTACTTTGGGAATAAGAACCACTAGTGTCTCCTTCCACCTAGCAGACATTTTCCCTGAATTGAAACAAAGTTGGATTGCTTTCCACACATCCATCCCGATAATCTTCCAATAAGCTTTTAGAAAGGAATATGAAATTCCATCCAAACCTAGAGAGATGTTTTTGCCAAGATTTTTAATCACAAATTCAACCTCTTCTAGAGTAAATACAAAATCCAGGAATATGTAATCTTCCGGCTTTAGCACATTCTCATTGACAGGCCAATTGAGTAAACCGCATTCTCTATTCTTCCATTTATTACAAAAAAAAATTGAAAGAAACTGCTCCTTATACAAGCCGGGTCTTCAGTTAATATCCCATCCTCATTCCTCAATTGCTTAATAGAATTTCCATTTCTTCTCCCATTAGCAAATGCATGAAAGAAAAAAGATTTCACATCCCCTTCCTTCATCCACTTAGCTTTAGCCATTTGTTTCCACCATGTATTTAACCTTGCAAGAGTGCAATTAAATTCTTTTACCTTGGTTCTAAGGAGTAATGATTTGCTGTCCGGAAATAGCAATACATCAGCTTCCTACTGCTGTAATTCTTCAATATCTTTCCTCAAGATCTCCTTCAAATCTTCAAGTTTTTGATGTTTAGCCTTGCTCCAAAAGAATAAGGCTTTAAGAACTCTAGACATTTTCTTGTTAAGAGCTTCCATATCATCACCTCTCACTGGTTTAGCCTAGGAATTCCTTACCACATGAGTAGCCGCTGAATATGACAGCCATACATCTTCAATTTGTGAATTCTGGTTCTTTGAAATTGTTGATTAAACAACTTCAAAACTATGGGGCAATGGTCAGATGCAATTCTTTCCAAATGCCTCACGGCTACAAGATTGATCACTTCCAGAGCTTTAGAATTCAGCAATATAAAGACTTTTGAATATTATATTTATAAGATAGATTACTGTAGCAAGATATAAAAGATCTTAATTGCAAAGTCCAGTTATTTATTTGAGATAGTCTTTTGTTTAGAAAAGAAAATTACACCACTAAAAGATGTTAGAGGGAGGGAAACAATCAACGGTGTTTCTCCCTTTAACTTATTTAGGGATGTTTTGACATTGATTATACAATTTCCAAAAACTAAAAACCAAGACAAAATATGATGTCAAACGAAAACAAAACATTAGAGATGAAACAACTAGAAAATCAACAAACATAAAAAAGAAGCAACAATAATCAATAGAGTAGTAAACAAGCAATCCAGAATTTATTAATCAGCAAGTTTAAGCAATTATGATTCATGAGCCTCCGTTGTCTAGGTATTATATACTCTCATGAGGCCTTTTATGAGAGCAAGCTTGCAAAATCAACAAACACCAGATTTAGGAACCCAAACATGTTTGGGTCCCTTCTTATGAAAAGAAAAATACAATATATGCATGTTATGCTGTGATTCATGCAATTTGGGTCTCTATACCCAATGTGTACTATAGTGAAAGGTGCAAGTGTGTGAGATGTTTCCTAGCATGCCACATGAAAAATATCTAACACTAGGAAAAAGATTTCTTAATCTATTCGGGTAGTAGAGCTTCCTTTTAAAGTTATGAAATGCATGCATTGGTGGTTTGTTGTTTTCAAGCATTTTTAGATTTTCTAATCTTTTTCATTCTTTTTCTAAATTAGCATGAGATAATTTTAAGGAATCATGTGCATCAGATAATTCAGTATGCTTTTTATTTAATGCATCAAATTCATCAGGTAAAGATATGTGATTACTATCAATTTGGGAATGATCTTTCAAAAGGATTTCATGCTCTTTTTACAAATTTAAAAAATTCCAATTTTAGACTAGCATGAGATTTTTTGAGTTTCCTATATGATGTATGCATGTGCTCACAAATTTTCAATAATTGATCATAAGTTGGTTCACATACCTCTTCTTGGTCACTTTGACCAAGATGATCGTTAGCCATTAAGCACAGGTTTGTTGTCTTCTCTTCAGCTTCAATTTCAGAGGAGTCCAAAGCAGAGTCCACCCAAAAAGCTTTTTGGGATCGCTTCTTATCCTTCCTGTATTTGGGTTTCTCCTCATCCTTCTCTTTTTTTGGTTGCTCCTTAAGAGTAGGACAATCAGATTTAACATGTCCAGGCTTCCTGCATTCAAAGCAAATAACATCAGAAGAACTTTTATATTTTTTGATATTCTTACCTCTTTTCCACTTATGATGGTCTTTTTCCTTCTTCCTTAAAAAGCTTTGAATTTCCTAGTCATGAATGCAACATCATCATTCTCAGATCCGGAAGAATCAGTGTTCGTGTTATTGGCCTTTAGTGCCAAAATTTTTTCCTTCTTCTTCTCACATGCATCAAGATTTCTTTGGTTCACCCCTTGCTCGTAAGGAATGAGTGAACCAAGTAAGTTATCAGTAATTACAATAATTTTGGCATCAAAAGAAGAAGACAAGAATCTTAAAATTTTGTTCACTTTTTCATAGTTGTTGAGTTCTCTTCCTAAGGCATGCAATGAGGTAATGATTTGACTAAACCTTGTATACATATCAGAAATTGATTCAGAATGTTTCATATAAAAAGTTCGTAGTCATGCAAAAGAATATTCAATCGAGATTATTTAACTTCATTGGTTCCTTCATAAGTTACACATAATCTATTCCAAATTTATTTACCAGTTGCACAAGTTGAAACACGCATATAATCTTCAGATTTTAAAGCACAGCAAAAATAGTTCAAACATTTTGCATTAAGTTGTTCTAAATCTCTTTCATTAAAAGCCCATTCAGTAAAAGGAATTTCAATTTTAATGCCATTAAGTTCACGAGAAGGTGGTGTATAACCTTCTTTAACAAGCATCCATATATGATAGTCAATTGATTGTAAGAATGTAGACATGCAAGTTTTTCAAAAATCAAAAGGAATATTATCAAACAAAGGTAGACGTGTAATAGAATATCCTTCTGTTGTATTATGATTACTAAAGTTAGCCATGAATCAAAATTCAAAACTTTTCAAACTTAATTTTATGAATCCCGCTCTGATACCACTTGAAAGTTTGTTAGGAATGTTAAGCCCTTATGAACTAGTCTCGAGGCTAACCAAGAGGGGGTAAATTGATATTTTAAAACTTTTTGATCAAATCACGAACTTAAACCAAAACACAATCCACCACAAAAAATATTGAGTGTGGAAATTAAATGCTTAAGTAAAAAATAAAGAAAGAACACACCAGATTTATAGTGGTTCGGTCAAACCATGACCTACATCCACTCCTCGGAGGCACCCTTCGATATTGCACTAACTTAGTGTCTCTCCATTAGTCTCCACAGGTAGGAGGAGAAGCCCTTACAAAAACTCCTTTCCACCAACCCCGATGCGGCAGAGAATCGACTCCTTTTGCTTCCTCCTAAAGCGGACAGAGAACCCAACTCCTTTTGCTTCCTCCTAAAGCAGGCAGAGAACCTCAATTAATTACTGAAGAAGACCTCCCTTGAGCCTCCAAGAATAAGGAATGATGATCAGAGAAGATGCCTTGGAAGCTTACTTGGAGCAACCCTTGTGAAAACCCTCACAAGCTCCCCCTCATAAGTTTCTCTCTCTCTCTCTCCCTCTTCTCTAGGCTCTCTCAGATCAAGACAGCAATAAAGGATCCTTTTGCTAGAGAAAACACAAGTCCTTTATATAGATTTTTAAGAACAGCCTCTATCGTCCAGGATCATATTGCTATCTTCCTATACAATCAGTACAAATTAAGCTTAATTATCTTGGAAGACTTGGGACGATTAGAAGATTTTTTGTTCCTATCATCCAAGACTATACTATATCGTCCTATATGATTAGTATAAACCAGGAAATATCATCTTGAACATCGCCCTGGTTGGGAGTATGGACGAAAATAAAATGACTTGATCATTCAGGCCGATCTCGTGATTGTCATGGCCGATTAGTTCAAATCTGCGCAAAATCATCCAGAACATTGCTCTGAACAGATGATGTATAATTTTTGTCATCCAGGAGCAATCAAGTGAAAGTTTGTTAGGGATGTTAAGCCCTATAGAACTGACCCAAGCTAACCAAGAGGGGGGGGGTGAATTGGTATTTTAAAATTTCTTTTCACAAAGAATAAAAATCGTATAAACCAAAATCACACCACAAAAATAAATGCGGAATTAAAAGTGTGGAAGCAAATGTAAGAACACAGAAATTTATAGTGGTTCGGTCAACTCAACCTACGTCCACTCCTTGGAGGCACCCTCC
>NW_021320147.1:352087-376940 GCF_001605985.2 Dendrobium catenatum
ATTCCTAAAAAGTTAGAAGCAACAAGCAATCCAAGAGAAATAGTGTTTGTCAATCATCAAAAACATAAGCCATGAAAATAGATTTGCAACATCAAGGTTTTTGAACTGATCGTCCTAGCTGATCCTGCGATCGTCCAGGATGATATGATCGAATCAATCAACCTTAATTACTTTCCTTAATCACCAGATCAATTTAGGCATAATTGAACCCTATCATCCAGGATGATGTCCTGGATAATAATTAAAAAATAAAACTTCCTAAATAGATCTAGTGGCTGATTCTTTCTGATTTGAGCATATCGTCCTGGATGATACAAACATCGTCTAGGACGATGTACTTAATAATGGTTGTCTTAACCAGGATGCCCTAATTAGGTTTTCTATTTTTGATCGATCATCATCCAGGATGATGTCCTGGATAATAATTAAAAAATAAAACTTCCTAAATAGATCTAGTGGCTGATTCTTTCTGATTTGAGCATATCGTCCTGGATGATACAAACATCGTCTAGGACGATGTACTTAATAATGGTTGTCTTAACCAGGATGCCCTAATTAGGTTTTCTATTTTTGATCAATCGTCCAGAATATTTTTTTGGATTGTCCCGGATGATGTTAGGAAAATTAGAAAACTCTAAGTCAGACAAAAAAATTCACTCAAGTGTGTGTGCAGGGTTACTTAGCATCACGCACCACAAATATTACAATTGACTCAAGAAAGGGAAAAAATACATTACAAGTTGACTCAAACTTAGCCTACCCAAAGTTGAGCTGGTTCAAATTACAGTCTTAATCCTGTGGATCTGAAATGTTAGTTGGTAAGCCAGTCGTAGTAAACCAAAAGTGTTTGCAATCATCAAAATTCTATTTCTAAAAATCAGATACACAATAGAGAATTGTTTGGGGAAGCTAGGAAAATAGTTGGAGAAGCTCTAAGAGGTGACTTAGAGGCTTAGAGAGCTCTAGATTTGGGATATTAAGTGAGAGAAGCTCAAGCCAAGAATGAGGGCTCATGTGAGGGTTTTGCCTTATTCAAATCTCTATTATTTAAATGGAGGGTTGGGATCAGTTGACTGGATTCTTGGATAATTGCCAAATGGCCTAGGAGTTGTTAGTAGGCAGAAAATAAAAGGACAAGGCAAGGAAAATGAGGTGGAAAGCCTCACTTCTCCCCATGTGCACATGTGGAGGATTTTGGGCTAATCAAAAACATAGATCAAGTTTAAACAGGGGTTAGGAAGTATTTATAGAATATTTAAATAGCTGGAGTGATTTGATAATGAGTGGAATAGAATGAAGTGGAAAATTAGATCATTTGACCACTCTTTAATCATTTTGAGATTTGTTGACATGGTTGACCAGTCAACCAATCAACATGGCTAATGAGGTGGCATGGAGGGAGGGCTTGAGTGCTGGTTGGATGTGTTGGAGAGGGTTTATAGCTTAATGATTGGGATTTAAATAAGAGCATGAGAGCTTAAGGTGGTTTGACCAAGTCTTTATGAGTTGACTTGGTCAAACTAAATTTGAATTAGCTTGAAATGAATTTGAGTGTGTTCAAATCATTCATTAACATGGATTTAAGAGCTTGAGTATATTTATTTGATTAAATGAATTATATTGACCCATTTGAACCCTTAAGGGATAATTGGGTGAACCTAGGTTGACTTGGTCAATAAGGTTGACCCAAGACCTGGGTTTAAGCTCAACATATTTGAAATGATAAATAGAGTATAGTAGAGGTGATCCCAAGGGTTAGAATGATCATTTTAGTAAAAATAGTCATTTGGGCCCTTAAGGGACATTTGGGTCAACCCTGATTAACTTGGTCAACCAAGTTGACCCAGGATTTGGGTTTTAGTCGTATGCACTCCTAATGGTGTTTAGGATGCATTGGAAGAGGTTTCAAGGTTTGATTTCAGTGAGCCATGTTGAAGTTTAAAGAACACTTCAAAATTACCCTTAAGGGGTATTTTGGTCATTTTCATCCCTAATCAATTGGGGATCAAAATTGGTCCATCAAAATATAGTTTAATACCTAAATTTTTATTATCAATGGTATGGATGTGATCAGAGGGTTTGGAGAAGGCTCCAAGGTCAAGATCCACTAGGTGGATGGTCCAGTGGAATATACCACAAATATTTGAAGGCTTTACAACATTTAGATTTTGATCCAATTTCTATGGTTAAAGGTCTCGGATTGAGCTCAAATTTTGAGGGTTACCTTTAGAGACATATCCTATTAATATGAAATTGACAGTCTTTAAATCAAATGTTATTTTATTGGGTTTTGAAGTATTTTAAAAATCCATGAAAATGGCTTTCATGACAGGGCCTTTGAACCTTAGATTTTGGATTGAACTTTTGGATTTAATTTGGATTTTGCTTTTGAATGATTAGAATTGAATTATCCAAATCATTTATGATCACTTGAGTGATCAATCATGATTGTATGCGATTGAAGCAAGATCAGGGGTAGGCTCAAGGTTTGAAGTTTAGATTTGATTGGAGTTTGAATTGAGTGGAGATCTACATTGGCTTTAGGTAAGGATTGATTTGAAGTCAAGATTGATCTAAGATCTAGGTAGGCCTAGGAGCTAGATAGATCCTAGGGTCTAAATAGATACTAAGATTTGAATTGGTTTGGAAGAATCCTAGGGTCTAGATATACTCTAAGATCTAGAATTATCTGGAGGCTAGACTAATATAGGGTTAGGATTGATTTAAGGTTTGGATTGATCCAAGGGTCTGGGTTTGATCTAGGGTTTATATTTGATATAAGTTCTAGATTAATCCTAGAGATTTGGATTGATCCAAGTGATATCATATAAAAATGAGGTCAACACCACTGTGCTCTTAAAAAAAAATTTGAACATGGAATTTCTGTATTACACTTTATTATTATGCAATTCTTCAAACATACAAAGTAATTCATAAAATGACAAAGTATATACTTGCTTTGAGTCCATGTCACCCTAAGTCACCCGAGTCACCATTTGCCATTAAGCATAAGTTGTTTGTTTCTTCTTCAGGCTTTCTTCATGATGAGTTGTGCATTAATTGATCCAAAACACCTTTTATATGTTTATTGTATTTTCTAATCTCATGTTTTTCCTCACCATTCTCCTTTGGCCTAGTGTTTTAAAATCTAAAATTCACCATTAAACATTAGTTATTTGTTTCTTCTTTAGGCTTTCTAAAATCAAAATAAATGTTGTTTGTTGTAATCTTTGAGTTCTCTTACCTTTCTCTTATTATTGAATGAATTTTTTATACCTTGCAAGAAGGTTTGAACTTTTTGGTCGGTAAGGCAGTTGCATCATCTTCAAAATTTTATCTCATATATCTAGAATTTTTTTGACTAATTTCTACTCATAAGAAATTATATATATATATATATATATATATATATATATATATATATGTGTGTGTGTGTGTGTGTATTATTACATCCTGGAGTATTCACGGTGATAGAGAAATGTAAAGTTTAATGTCTTAGTGTTGTACAAAAATCTGGCACGTAATCAGATAAGAGAGAGGGTGTAGCATTTACTAGAGACACTAATATTTTTTATGTGGAAAACCACTGAAAAGGGGGAAAAACCATGGGGCCTAGCCTAATTTGAATGAATCCACTATTATTTGCAGTTGATTAAAAATGAGCCCATCCTTGGGGGAAGGCCTTAACTTTATGTACATCTTATAGAGTATATTACATGATGAGAATACAAATAATCACTGCTGATGTGTTTGTTTGGTCTAAAGGACTGTAGTCGTTGGGCAATGTAAGTCAGAAGGACTTTAGTTGGCGAGCGACGGAGGTTAGAAGGATTGTAGTCGGTGGGTGACATAAGTCAAAAGTACCATAGTTGGCAGGCAAAAAAGGTCAAAAGGACTATAGTTAGTGGGCGAAGTAAGTTAGAAGGACCATAGTCGATGGGCGATATAAGTCGGAAGGACCATAGTCGGCAGACGATGGAGGTCGAAAGGACTATTATCTAGCAATGGAGATTAGAAAGATGGTGTCAGGTAGAAGTCCAGCTATGGATAAAAATCCCACATTGGATAGTTATCCAGTTAAAATCCAACAATGGGCAAAAGTTAGATATCAAGTAAAAAATTGGCGACGAGCGGAGGTCCGTCGTTTGGTAGAAGTCTGAATTCAATTGGTGCCTGGGGAGAACTCCAACATTAGATGGTATTCGGGCAAAGTTTCGACGCCACTGGAAAGTCGGGCAAAATTCTGGCATCACTTGGAAGTCAGGCGGAATTCCGGAGGCTGTGGTCAAGTAGGAGTTTCTTTCCTCCTAATCTTCTCTTCTTCGACTTCTTTTTACTTGGGTCCCCTCTCAAGAGAAATGAGGGGCTATTTATAGATTTTTGGAGTAGCATGGCCTGTAAATAGGTGAAAGATCAGGGATAAATGGGGAGTGGTTAGATGGACTGCTGATATTGAATCCCTTGATTGTGTATAGTTCGTCAGACATTTGAAGGTCTTAATAATGTTAGAATTTGACAATTTTGGGCTCTTTGGATTCATCTTATTGAGCCGCTCAATTTTATTATAAGCACTCCAAGTTTCAAAATAGTTTGGTAACTTAAATTGTGGCTCAAAAGTTCCAACAACAATTTAAGTCTTTATTTTGGACTCAATTGGGCTCGAATTGAGTTAAATATAATGTTGTTGGGTTCGTATTTCTGAGATGCTCAGTTTGACTATAAGTTTGCATAAATTAGAGTTTAGAAGATCCTAGATTTAATTTTTGAATTTCCAACTTCATTTTAGCCCCGAGATTTGTGCCTGATCAAGATAATTTTTTAATGATATATCAATTACCCCCCCCCTACTTCTGGATGTCAAAGCTCCAAAAGATAGAAAATATATGTATCAACATTTTAAATTTGCTGAATTCCAAAAAATTGTGATCCAAAAATGTAACTTTCCTCAACATTGATCATAGAGGCGTCGTTGAGCTCTAAAAGTGTCAAAATTGAGTTCAGAACATTGAAAAACGTGTTTGGGGACCCCAATATATTGAATTTGGACCGTCCGGGCAAAAAATCGGGCTTAGACAAGAATGGGCGGCCGAACCAGCAGCCGACCACCGCCTGCAAGCGGGCGTCGCTGCTGGTGAGCTCGTGCTGATGCACGGGTTGAAGGGACGCATGACGCGCTCCATTGAGGGGGGGGGGGTTACATTTTTTTTGCGGGGCCCGCTGAATTTTTTTTTTCATTTAAAAAAAATTCAAAAAAGTTTCATGAAGCTTCTTTTCTTCCAAATTTCTCCTATAAATACCCCCCTTGGCCTAGGGGGAATTTGCTCCTTCCCTGCTTCTTCGTTTATCATTCTGGCTTTCTTATAGTGGAGGCATTCCATTATTTTTCGTAGGTGACTTTCTCTACTTAAATTGGCACCCCTCCTCTTGTACAGAAGTTATAATTTTCTCTTCTTTCTCTCCTTCTATCTTTCTTACAGTGGAGGTATTCCGTTATTTTTTGTATGTGACTTTCACTACTTAAATCTGCGCCCCTCCTATTGTACAAAAATTAAAATTTTCTCTTTTTTCTCTCCTTCTAGCTTTCTTACAGTGGAGGCATTCTGCTATTTTATGTAGGTGACTTTCTCTACTTAATTCAATGCCCCTCCTCTTGTACTGAAGTTGGAAATTTCTCTTCTTTCCCCCCATTTTTCTTCCTGCTCTAGAGGCTTTCTACTATTTTTTTGTAGGTGACTTTCCCTACTTAAATTCAGTAATATTCAGTGTAGAAGGAAATTTTTTCTCCTTTCTCGTTCTAACTTTCTAACAGGGGAGGTATTCCACTATTTTTTATAGCTGATTTTCCCTACTTAAATAAGCGCCCCTCTTCTTATACATATGTTAGAAATTTATTGGCCTCATTTCTTTTCTTTTTTCTCCTGTGTTCTAACTTTCTTACGGCTGAGGCATTCCCCTATTTTTTATAGGCGGCATCCCCAATTAAAATTCAGGGCCCCTCTCTATGTGTAGAAGTTATAATTTTTGCATCCATTCATTTTCTTCTCCTTTAGTCTTCTTCTTACATTGGACGCATTACACTGCCGGTGATAGGCGACATTCTCCTATCGAGCTTCAGTGTCCCTCTCTTACGTAGAAGGAGATGTTTTCCTCCTTGATCTTCTCTTATATTCTTCTTCTTACATTGGAGGCATTCCACTGTCAGTGATAGATGGCATTCTCCTTTCGAGCTTTAGTGCCCCTCTCTTATATAGAAGGATATTAGTTGTTGTTTATATGTAAGGCTGATTTGAGAAAATCCAATGGTAATAGTATCCAGAAGGAGAATCATAAGTGATGAGTAGACAGGGAGAATTTCGATGCTGTTCAAGAAGAAGTTCATTGATGATAGACAATTGAGTTGAAGTTCGTTGGTAGTCAACAAACAAGTAGAGAGCTAAAGGAGAAAGTTCAGGGGGTGCAATGCAAGTAACAATCAAATGATAATCAGATGAAGGGCTGAGGATCGCAGATATCCATTAGTATTTTGCTAAGGCAATATGAATTCATACAAAAGTGTGTCGACATTAGATATCCTTTATTAAAGGAGCCAAAGTAGTGTGTAATGTTAGTTGTCTGGCAACACATGTATAATATTAACTGAGTTGAGGCCTGATGAAGTTCAAATTATAACCTTTCCTTGATGAAGTTGTAGGAAATGTATTGATGTGAAGTAGAGAATAAGTCACTAAATCTACTAAGGATATTTGACTATTTTGAAGTTGCTTGTTGCTTGATAATTGTAACTTGGACAGATGATGCCAATATACTTTTAATTTCAGCTTCTAGTGAGAATAAATGTACACTTAAATCTTGATGTTGGATTTATGTAACTCCATTATATATGAAATTAAAAATTTATCCCTTAGAGGAAATTGATTTATTTATGCATCTTTAAGATATGCTTTGATATATTACCCCCCCCCCCCATATTTTTGTGAGGATATTTTAGACTACTAAAGTCTTTATATGAGTGATGATTTTATCAATCACTTGCTTTCATGAAATCTTTATATAGAGAATATGTTCTCTTAAAGCATTACTTGATGATGCTGACCTCTGTGGAAGAGGTCACAAGAATCCACTAAGGATGTATGAACTATCCGAGTTTGAATGTCATAGCCCCGCTCATTGACATTAACCTATATGGAAGAGATCGAGAGAATCCACCAAGGATGTGATATATATCTGAGGTTGTATGTTAGAGTCCTACTCGATTATGATAACCTGTGTGGAAGAGGTTGAGAGAATCCACCAAGGATGTCAGACCTATCCAAAGTTGTATGTCAAAACACTGCTCCATGACGTTAACCTGTGTGGAAGAGGTCGAGAGAATCTACCAAGGATGTGAGACCTATCTGAGATTGTATGTCAGAGCACTGCTTGATGACATTAACCTGTGTGGAAGAGGTCAAGATAATCTACTAAGGATGTGAAACCTATCTGAGGTTGTATGTTAGAGCCCTACTCGATGACGTTAACCTTTATAGAATAGGACGGGAGAATCCACCAAGGATGTAAGACCTATCTGAGGTTGTATGTCAGAGCCCCACTCGATGACGTTAACCTATATGGAAGAGGTCGAGAGAATCCACCAAGGATGTAATACTTTTCTGAGGTTGTATGTCAGAGCCCTACTCGAAGATGTTAACCTATATGAAAGATATCATGAGAATTCACCAAGGATGTAAGATCTATCCAAGGTTGTATGTCAGAGCCTTGCTCGATGAAATTAACCTATATGGAAGAGGTCGATAAAATCCACCAAGGATATAAGACTTATCCAAGGTTGTATGTTAGAGCCTTTGCTCGATGATGATAACCTATATGGAAGAGGTCGAGAGAATTCAATAAGGATGTGAGACCTATCCGAGGTTGCATGTTAGAGCACTGCTCGATGACGTTAACTTGTACGAAAGAGGTCGAGAGAATCCACCAAGGATGTAAGACCTATCCGAGATTGTATGTCAGATACTTGCTCGATGATGTTATCCTTTATGGAAGAGGTTGAGAGATTCCACCAAGGATGTGTGATCTATCCGAGGTTGAATGTTAGAGATTTTACTCGATGATATTAACCTGTGTGGAAGAGGTTGAATCGAATCCCCTGGAATCAATTTTGCCTTAATTCGGAGGGGGCGAACGCCACATATATCCCAAATCAAAGGTGAAGAATGATCTATCTTTAGACTGTTACTGTCTTTTTGAGGTATAGATTAAGACCTTGCCCAAGGAGTAGAAGTCCATCAAGGGACTATATAAAATTTTAGTTTATTAGAAGCATCATTGCATTTGATTGGATTTTCTTGAAATAAAATCTTGATGTTGAAAGTCTTGGAGGGATCTTCTTGACTAAAATTATAGTCAAGTTTGCTTCCCAGTCCAGATCTGATTCCAATGAAATTGATGCATCAATAACAGTTGAATAACCTTTTGAGGTTAGAGCCAAAATTTCTCCCTAGTCGGGAACCACGTTCCCACAGACGACGTCAAACTGTTATGTCCTGGAGTATTCACGGCGATAGAGAAATATAAAGTTTAATATCTTAGCATTGTACAAAAATTTGGCAGACTAGAGACACTAATATTTTTACGTGGAAAACCCCTAAAAAGGGGAAAAAACCACGGGGCAAAAGTACGATATCAGGTAGAAATTTGGCAACGAGCGGAGGTCCGTTGTTGGGTAGAAGTCTGAATTAAGTCGGCGGCTAGGAGAACTCCGGCGTTAGATGGTATTCGGGTAAAACTCTGGCATTACTTAGAGATCAGGCAGAGCTCTGACGCCGCCGAAAAGTCGGGTGGATTTCCAGCGTCACTTGGAAGTCAGGCGGAATTTTGGCAGTGGTGGTCGAGGAGGAGTTTCTTCCTTCCTAATCTTCTCTTCTTCTTCTTCTTCTTGCTTGGGTCCCCTCTCAAGAGGAATGAGGGGCTATTTATAGAATTCTGGAGTGGCATGGCCCATAAATAGGTGAGAGATCAGGGGTAAATGGGGAGTGGTTGGATGGACGACTGATAATGAATCCCTTGATTGTGTATAGTTCGTCAGACATTTGAAGGTTTTAATGATGTTAGAATTCGGCAATCTTAGGCTCGTTGGATTCATCTTATTGAGCCGCTCAATTTTATTATAAGCACTCCAAGTTTCAAAATAGTTTGGTAACTTAAATTGTGGCTCAAAAGTTCCAACAACAATTTAAGTCTTTATTTTGGACTCAATTGGGCCACCTTTTAGAGAAAGAGTATTTGTTTTCTAAAGCATGCAAGAAAATAATAATTTTAATAAAATACATATAAAGTTACTTTCATTAGCCTGCTTACAAATTATTTTAAATCATGACTACTTAACTTTATTTGTTCCTTCCTATGTGATACATAATTTACCTCAAAATTTTCACTAGTTTTATTATACACATATAATAATCATATTCCAAAGCATTAAAAAAATAGCGTAAACACTTTGAATTTAGTTGTTCTATTCATTACAAGGAATTTTTATGTGTTTTTTATTCTCAAAATTGTAGGGAGATGCATATTATACTTGTACTAAATCTACATACAAAAAGTCTATAGATTGAACAAAATGTGTTCATTACTAGTCTGTGTTATTTATGATATACTTTAGATTTTAAAACTTATAAAAAAAAAGGCTTTAATTTCAGTTAAAGTGAATGTGAACACGAATGGGGATTGGCTTCTTTTTAAAAAAATTAATTAAACATGTGAGATATACAATATTAAAATTCAAAATTAGCCAACAACATAAATTTTTTTTGTTATAAAAATTATATAAAGTTGAAAAATAAGTTCTACAATGAGATAATTTGAAAGACCAATAGATACCAATATTCTTTGATTGGATCTCACAACATGACATCCACCAAATGGATGTTACAAAGGTAACAAATCATCATCCATCACAAGCTCATTTATTGATTAAAAGTAATGAAAATCACAAATAAAAGTAAGTAACAATTTAGTAATAATGCAAATCAACTTTTACGTGGTTCGATAATAATAACTACGTCCATGCCTTGTGTAATAATTATTGCCATATAAATTGGTTTACCCAAAATGATCCCAACCAAATTCGGTACGAATTTAATGATTGCCCTTAGATTATTCAATGTTTGTGAAATTTGAAATCATCTTATGTTTAACTAAGTCCAAATGATTTTGTAATCATGTTAGAAAAGTGAGAATTGTCAAGTGTACAAAGCTCCTTGGGAGCATTATGGTGTTGCCCTCTTTATATTGGAGAAATTGGTAGAGAAAGCATTGCAACACTATGCTTGGAAGAATTGCAGTGTTGATCTCTATATCTGGGGAAGGCACTTGGTAGCACTAGTGCATCCAAAATATTTGAATAGAGTGTTGTAGCACTGTGGGGGCATTTGAAATATTTGGACAAAGCACAAAGACATTACGGGAGGTGGCACCACGATGTTGGACAAAAATTAAGATTTTTATATAAATATATAAAAATATTTCCCATTTACCATTTTATTTTTCCCAGTCACTTCATATATCAAAGAGGGTCCAAAGAGAAAGAAAAAGGCAAGAAAGAAAAGAAGCTAGGGTTTTGTGGCCATGGAGCCATATTCTTCAATTGTGCTAAGGAAATTATTTGTTTTGAGGTAGTCTTACATTTCCCTACTTTATTTTTCGATTTAGGTAATTAGGTTAAAATTTATTGGGTTTTATTTAATTTAAAAGAGATTAAAAAATTCACTATGTAACTTTAGATATATTATAGAGTATATAATTATGTGCATTTTGATAGGTAAAGCTTAAAATTTCACTAATTGATTTTAAATGTAAGAATTTTCATGTTAGTTTACTATTACTAAATATAATAGAAAGTGTTATAGAATTATAAAAGCCCTAAAATGGTAATATAAATGTTCCTTATGAATGGTTTCCTAAATTGTTACTGTTGAAAATGTGTGCACATTTCACCCCATGTATATTACTAGGATTTTCATACATGTGTGAGCTTCATAAATTCATGCATTATGTTGTCATTTATACATGTTGAATATATTAATGTTTTCATGTGCACATGATGCAATGCATGTTCATATGATGGATGTGAAGAATATGGGAGACGGTCAAGTGATATACAAGTTAAGTTAAAAGGGCCCTTACATATATATGTTTATATATTCCTCCATCTATATGGAACATACACAAAATGATCAAGTGGAGATATAAAGTAAAGGAGCAGTTATAAGGGGAATTGGGCATGAATCCACCTATCTTGAACAAGTGTGAGAATATCAAGTGGAGGTATAAGTGGAAATGGAGTTATAAGCACGTATCAGGACTTATGCATGAATTGCATACAATTTATGTGTTCAACTTTAAAGTAAATTACATGTTTGAATGAACATTCATGTTGTTGACACATGCAAGTTTAAGAACTAATTAAGTTAATATCAGTTATGAGTTAAGTGTTACTATCTATAAGTTAATGTATGCATGATACCAACATATAAATTTTATTGGTTATCAAGTACACGATGGAAATCATGTTATGAATAGAACTTCATGTTACTTTAATTAAGTAATAAACTTATTGTTCAATCTTATGCTATTTATTTTAAATAAGGGATATTGAATGCTTCAGTAAGATTTTTGAATGCCTATTGAGCAAGTAGTTGCTCTCCTTGTGTCAAATCCCAAGATTAAGTGGAAGAACATCTTTTCTATTCTCTTTTAGTTTTTCTTTTCCTAACATAACAATAACATTCATTTATCAACTAGCTTAATACATATATCATGAGTTGATTAATTGCATTAAATAAAATCAATAAAATGCAAAAAATATAATTTACATTACCTTATATTTATAAATATCTCTACCTCACCCTTCTGACTCCCTCACTTGTGTCACAACTTAAGTTTCAAAACTATGCTTTTATATAATGTGAATTTTTGATGATACCAAAATATTGTTGTGTTGATTACTATTTCTCCTAACATAGAGAAAATTATGCATGTGCTGTTTGTGTGTACTAATATTTTAAGAAAATCATACTCCAGACTGTCGAAGACTTCAAGATAGATTAAATTAGGGTTTTTTGTAATTGAATTCTGTACATTTTTCTTTTTTTTAGACTGAGAGAATGTGTGATTGTAATTGGGTAACTGTGCACACACACACTAGGAAGTGAGTCAAAACTTGTATTTTTAAAACTAATAGGACTATATGATTATGGAATCGTACTGGACGATTTTACCTGAGTGTTCCTCTAAAAAGAAGTTAATCGAATCATGCCTTGGAAATTTTTTATTGAAATGTTTGTGTTGTACGAAGTTAGATTCATATAGAAGATATCTAGAGTACAAAATGGAAATGTACCAGTTCATCCCGAATAAACTCATCATTTTCTGAACTAATCATTCTATATAAAATAAGTTTTGTACAGACGACGTCCAAAGTACAAAATGGGTGCATACCAGTTTGTCCCATATGAATAAGTAAATTTTTTAAACTATTTGTACTATATGAAATTAGTTTTATACATATGACATTCATAATATAAAATAGGCTTGTCCATGTTCATATCATATGAAGCATGATTTGATTTAACTAGTTTGTACTGTATGATGTAGGGTTTATACAGACAATGACCAAAGTATGAAATGGGTTCGTATATAATCATACTAGACGAACCTATTTCATTTTTGAACTATTCATATAGTACGATGTTAGTTAGCACATACGACTATCAGAGTATGAAATCAATTCGTACAGAATCACACAAGGATTTTTTGAACTATTTGTATGTATGAAGCATGATCTATTGTATGATCCAAGTACATTCAACTTGAATTTATCAATTTTTTGAATAATTTTTATGGTATTTCATATAAAAGAGTCCTATAAACTGACTGTCTATGATTCTTCTATGAATTTTTTATTGAGAGTGAGAGTATTTTTTGGAGAGTATTTAGGAGTGAGGATTGAGAGATATTGCAATTGGGATTTGTGAAGGGTTCACAAGGTTTCCTAAAGGTGAGAAAATCTTTTTAATTTCTTCAAATCTCTACCCTACATTATTGAAAACTCTTGAGAGAAGATCTTTGGATAAGATCTATTCCTCTATCATCACCAAGAGAATGAGAAAGTATGTTGGTACTCTGCCATCACCAAGAGGGTGAGAAATGATGTTGATACTCTACTATCATCAAGAGGGTGAGAAAGGATGTTATTAATCTACTGTCACCAGGAGGGAAAGAAAGGACACCATTACTCTACCTTCACCAGCACAGTGAGAAAGGATGTTGGTACTCTGCCATCACCAAGAGGGTGAGAAAGGATGATGGTACTATGAGAAAGGATACTAGTACTCTATCATCACCAGGAGGGTGACAAAGGATGTCAGCACTCTTCCATCACCAAGAGTGTGACAAAAGGACAATGGTACTCTACCATCACCAGGAGGGTGAGAAAGGATGACGGTACTCTGCCGCATAGGGATTGGTGGAAGAGAGGTTATGGTAAAGGTTTCTCCACCATGCTGAGGGATTAAAAGGAGAATCATTTTGGTATAGTGCAATACCTAAAGTATGAGTCTTCAAGGAGTGGACGTAGGTCTAGTTGGACTGAACCACTCTAAAATTTTGTGTTCTTCTATCTTTATTTTTACTATTTTTAATTTTCTACACATTTACTTTTAGTGGTAGAAATTTTTTTTTTGTGAAAAAATATTAAATTAATTTTCTAAAAATCCAAGAGATTTTTTTAAAATTCACCCCACTCTTGGTTAACCTTGGGACAAATCTTTAGGTATAACAACCTTTTCAAACTTTCAAGTGGTATTAGAGTTTATTTTCAAAAATTAAGTTTAGATAACTTTTGAAAATAATCATGACTACTTTTGGAAATTGTAATACTCATTAAGGATATTCGATCACTAGATAACCAATGTTTGTTAATATCCCTTTTGACTTTTAGAAAACTCTTATGCCTACTTTTCTTCAATCGCTTGACTATCGCATGTCGATTTTAGTAAATAAAGGTTACACTAGACCAACTAGACTTATTAATGGCATTAGGACTATAACATTGTTTACTGATTGGATAATAGAAGAAAAATAACTAGCTCAATTAAATGCAAAATGTTTAAACACCTTATTCTGTGCCCTTAAGTCTAAGGACTATATGTGTGTTTCAACTTGTAAAATTGGAAAAAAAAAAATTGGGATAGACTTTGCATAACTTATGAAGGAACTAATAAAGTGAAACAATCTAGATTCAATATTATATTACATAACTATGAACTCTTTTGCATGAAATTGAATGAATCAATCACTAACATGTATACTCATTTTACACAGATGTCACTTCATTGCATGTTTTAGGTAGGGAACTAATAAATTCTAAGAAAGTCAATAAAATACTTCATTATTTACTTACTGCTTATGATGCAAAGATAAATGTCATAACTTAATCAAAAGACCAAACTATTTATTATAATGACAATATGCTTGGATCAATAATTACTTACAAGTAAGGAGTGACACAAAGATAGATTGATGCAGGTGATAAGGAGAAGGAGAAAATTATTGTATTGAAAGTGGATGAATTGGGAAGTGATCAATTATAGCATTAGGATGAAGATGATATTACACTCATGATGAGGCAATTCAAAAGTTTTTTGAGAAGAAAGCAACATAAACAACAACAGTGAAATAAATGTAAGTTTGAAAAAAATGTAAAAGATTCTAATGATGTAATTTGTTATGAATACAGGAAGGCTAGACACATCAAATCTGATTGTCTAAATCTCAAAGTTAATCCTAGCAAAGAAAAGTTGAGGAGAAAACCAATATTCAGAAGGGCAAGAAAAAACTATAGAGAGCATTCTGTAAAGACTCAATATTTGATTCTTCAAAAACAAAAGTAGAGGAGGAAGTCATAAACTTATACTTAATGGAAGACAATCTTGATCATTTAGATCAAGATGAGGTATATGATTTATCTTATGATGAGTTATTTGAAGTTTCTGAGAAAATTTATACTATATATAGGAAACTTAAAAAGCTGCATGCTAAGTTGAACATAAAATATTCTAATTTATAAAAAGAGCATGAAATCCTTAAGAACGATCACGCATTAATTGATAATAACCACATGAAATTATTGGATGAATTTAATGATTTGCATAAGAAACATGAATTATTAAAAACATCTTATGCTGATATTGAAAATGAATGTAAGGTGTTAATAAATGAAATAATCAAAAGAGAGCTTGTGTTAAGAGTTGATAATATTATTTTAGAATGTACTAACCCATATCTTAAAGAGAAACTTAAAGCCCTTGAGGAAAATAAGAATCCCTCAACACTTGAATAATTTTCTAATCCTAATCAAAAGCATAAAATTTCAAAACTTAGGAAAAGATAGTATAATTATCGTAGAGTGATAAATCCTTTTTCTGGAATTAAATGTTTTACATGTTGAATGATTTGTTATATCTCTCGCACTTGCATGATTCATAGTAGAACACATATAGAATGGAGACCTAATATGCATAAAATATAGCACATCAAATAAGCATTTAGATTATTATTGCCATGAGGAAAACTCAAACTTGTTTGGGTTCCCAAGTCTAATGTTTAATTATTTTGTAGAAATGCTCTCATACAAGTCCTCCTCATAAGAGTATTTAGTATTTGGACAGCAAGAATTCAAAGAATATGACTAGAGACAAAATATAATTCATATCACTAGAAGCAAGGAATGGAGGCAAGGTTACACTAGAAGACAATACCATAATGAAAGTGATAGTTATAGATATGATTGGAAACAAGAATAATTTTTTCATTATAAATGTATTATTGGTAGGAGGCTTAAAGAATAACTTATTGAGTATTAGTCATCTATGTGATAAAGGTTATAATGTTAAATTTTTTTTCCACAAGCTACATTATGAGCTATAAGCTAAAATGAAATTGATGTGTTGTATAGAAATACGATAAATAATGTGTACACTTTTGATTTAAATTTTATTAAATCTTCTAATATTTTTTGTCTCAAAACAATTATTGATGAATCATGATTATGACATAGAAGACTTTATCAAGCAACTATGAGAAATCTTAGGAAGATTACCCATAAAGATTTGGTCAGTGGGATATCTAAACTAGACTTTACAAAGGATCACATGTTTGATGCATGTCAATTAGGAAAATAGATGAAATTCTCCTTTAATTCAATTAAGGATATTAAAACTAGCAAACTATTAGAAGTCCTACACATGGATCTTTTTGGACCGGTTAGCACTATAAGTCGAGGTGTTAAAGTTTTGGCTTTGTAATAGTTAATAATTTTTCAAGATTCACTTAGGTCTAATTCTTATTTCATAAGAGTGATTCATTTGAGGAATTTAAAAACTTTTCTACTTAAATTCAGAGGAAACTAGAATGTGAAATTTTATCAATTCAAAGTAATCATAAATGATAGTTTGAAAATAAAAAAATTAATGATTTTTGTAGAGTGAAAGGAATTGATCAAAAAAATTTAACACCTAGAAGCCCTCAGCAGAATGGGATAGTTAAGAGAAAAAGAATTGAACTTTAATAGAAGCTGTTAGAGGCAATTGATAGAATACTCACATTCAAATATTTTTGGGCTAAAGTGATTAGTACAACTTGTTATGTTGTGAATAAGGTGAACATTAGATCCAAATTGAATAAGATATCATATGAACTACTTAAGGATATAGCACCTAATCTTTCATATTTGAATGTTTTTAGATGTAAGGTGTTCATTCACAATAATAGAAAAACTCCTTTAGGAAAATTTGATCCTAAATCCGATGAAGGAATTTTTTTAGGATATTATAATGTTAGAAAATCCTATAATATTTTAACAACAGAACTTTGGTAGTTGAGGAGACCACACATATAGTTTTTTATGAATCTGATATTTTTGGAGAGCCAAGGTTGGAACACGATTATATCAAAAATATCTTCCAAGGAGTTGAAAAGATAAATTTAAAAGAGAATGTTAGAAAAGAAAACCCTTTGCCTAGAGAATGAAAATTTTCTAAGAGTCAACCTAAAGAATTAATTTTAGGTGAACCTAATGAGGGTATTAAAACTAGGCATGGACTTAGCAAAGAAGTGAATCATTTTTCCTTTATATAGATGATTAAACCCACTAATAAAAATCAAGCACTTTCATATGAATTTTAAATTTTGTCCATATAAAAAGAATTGAATCAATTTGTTAATATTTGGGAATTGATTGAAAGGCCTAAAAATTAAAGTGTAGTTGGAATTAAGTGGGTGTTCAAAAATAAAATGAATGATTTAGGTGTTGTGATTAGAAATAAGGTAAGATTGGTGGCTAAGGGGTATAATCAAATAAAATTGATTAATTTTGAAGAAACTTTTGCCCATGTAGCTAGACTTGAAATGATAAGGGTTTTACTAGCCTTAGCATGATCTAAAGGTATTAAATTATATCAAATAGATGTTAAGAGTGCCTTTATTAATGGGTTGATACAAGAGGATGTTTATGTTGAGAACCTCCAAGTTTTGAAAAATTAAAATTCTCAAATCATGTATTTAAATTAAAAAAGGTATTGTATGGACTAAAACATGCACATAGGGCTTCGTACGAGAGGTTAAGTACTTTCCTATTAGAGAGATTATTTGTTAAAGAAAGGGTGGACACTACTCTCTCCTTGAAAAGGATAGAAGATGACATGCTCATTATTCAAATATATGTTGATGATACCTTGTTTGAATCTACCAATAAAAGTCTTTGTGATAATTTTTCAAAAAAAAAAAGAATAGTTAAATTTAAAAAAGTTTGATGGGAAACTTGAGTTACTTTCTTAGTTTTAGCATAAAATAAAATGAGGAAAGAATATTTCTTAACCAGTCAAAATATATTAAGGTCATTCTTAAGAAATATGAAATAGATAATATTAAACCAGTGAGTACACCAACAAGTTCTTCAGTGCTGCCAGATAAGGACCCTAAAGGAAAATATAATGATCAAAAGAAATTTAGAAGAATAATTGGAGCATTATTTTACTTGACGGCTAGCAGATCAGATATCATATTTAATATTTACTTGTGTGCTAGATTTTAAGCTGATCTAAATGAATCACATCTTACTATTATTAAGAGAATTCTTAGATATCTTTTAGGAACTCAAAACTTAGGGATTTGATATCCTAAGAAAAGCTCTTCTTTTAAAATCATTGAATATTCTGATTCAGATTTTATAGGATATAGTGTTGATTGGAAAAGCACTTCTAGAACTTGTTAATTCATAGGAAACTCTTTACTTTCTTGGTCTAGTAGAAAATAAAATTCAGTAGCCCTTTCTACTGCTGAAGTTGAATAGATTGCCTTTGGTAGTTGTGTGGCATATGTTCTTTGGTTAAAATAATAATTAATTGACTTCGGATTTTTTATTGGCACTATTCCAAATTTCTATGATAATACAAGTGTCATATACATTTCAAAGAATACCATTCAAAAACTCTAGAACCAAGTATATTAATAGCAGGCATCACTTCAATAGAGATCATGTAGCTACGGGAGAAATTGAATTGCACCATGTTGCTACAAAAAATTAACTTGTTGGCATTTTCACAAAATAACTGGCTCTTGAAATATTTAGCACCTTAAGAATCAGATTAGGTGTGATTGATCTTAATGCTTAAAATTATTTATCTACAAATTTGATTTCTAATGTATTGGTGTGTTTGTTTATTTTCTTAGGTTGTTTGTTAGAGTTTGTATATTTTTATTTTTTTGTTGTTTTATTTGTTTTTAGTTGTTTTTCTTTCGTTAGTTTTATGTTTTTTAGTTTTATTTTTCATGATAGCATGTCATCGGATCTTGAGTGATTGGTGTTTGAAAAGGTTCTCTATTTATCATGTCTTATTTTAAGTGTTATATTCGTACAATATGAATTTTTTGTATTGTTCGAATTTTGTAGCATGTACATGATATTTTTTTCGAGTTGAGCATGAAAGATTGAGTTTTTTTAATGTATATCATACTGTACGATGTCATCATCATCTATACAATTAATATTTTTTCATATGTAAGATTGGGGATGATTTTCTAAATGTACAATTATTTTTGTTAGATCGTACGTATAAACTTGCATTTTGTCTGTACGATCTTGTTGTCAGTTTCTCAAGTGGACGAACTTAACTGTCATAAATGATCTTTAATATTATGATCATCTTGGATGAACACGTGTTTATCTGTATGATCGTATGGTCATAAAGCTTGTACAAAATGATGCCTCGGGAATTACATTTTATGAAAAGTCTTTTCATTTTTGGCCATTTCCATTCATATGTACAAAATATTTTTCATCTCATATGATTTTAAAATCATATGTACAATTGAAATTTTGTACTATATGATAGGTCACTTTTCTTTATCATTGAAAGGTTTTTGATGAGTTTCTCTTCACATTCTCATTAGATTCCAAAAGATCTTGAGTCCAATCTTTAGGAATGGCCAGTAGTAGAAAACATTCTTGCACTTTTAAGGGCTCGTCCTCTCGCTCTAGTAGAGACGATATTGACCTCACTTTTGTATGAGGTAACTGTGACCATCCCTTGGACTCTAGAGCCAAGGACCCCTTAGGCCCTAGGTTCCTTCTAGACTCTAGATCTTATGATCCTTCTAGTCTCCTAACCCTAGGATCAATTTAGATCTTAGATCAATCTAGAACAAAATATAAGGCTAAGGGTTTAGGTCCTGAAAGTCTTTCTTAGTGTTTTTTCAAATATTTTAAAACCTAGTCAACTGACCCTCGATTCAGAGTCTATCAATTACCTATTGATAAGACATATCTCTGGGGTCATCCCTCCAAGTTTGAGCTTAATCTGATCTTTTTAACCTAAAAAATTAGATCCATTTCCAAAGACTGCAAAACCTTTCAATATTTATGATATATGCCATTGGAATTATCTCCTGGTGAAATTTGAACTTGGAGCTCCCTCCAAGCCCTTTGATCACTTCCAAACCTTTGGTATGGATATGTTAAGCATTACTCTATATTTTCCTAGACACAATTTGGCCCAAAATTGTCCATAGGTCAAAATGACCAAAATGCCCTTTAAGGGGACATTTGGGCTTTTGACCAAAATTAAATGTGATTAAATATCACCAACCTTTGAGACCTTTTAAAATTATTTTCAAATATTATTTGGGACCTATTAGACCCAATCATAGACCCTAGGTTAACATGGTTAACTAGGTCAACTTAAGTTAACCCAAAAGCCCTTTAAGGGTCAAAATAAACATTTTGACTAAAATGACCTCCCCATGCCTTGGAACCACTCCCAACACATTCAAAATGACATTTCAAATTTGTTGATCCTAGTCATATCCCCTGGGTCAACCTGATTGTCCAAGTCAATATAGGTTGACCTAATTACCCATTAAGGGATCAAATAGGTCATTTGTCCCAAATGATCCTTCCAAACCTTGAGACCACACTCATTGAACTCCAAATATCCAAACAAATCCATTGGACTCAAAACCAGGTCTTGGGACCAAGTCAACCTAGGTTGACCCATCAACCTTTAAGGGGCTTAAATAGGTTAACCTAACCTATTTGATCTCTCCAACCCATATCACCCCTTCAAATTAACTCCCAATTATAACCTAAGCATGACTTAGTTTTTTGGTCAACCCAACCCAACTTGAGTTGACCAAGTCAACTCTCAATTCTTGTTCAAAATTCTATGTCATGTGCTCCCACTCACCATAACTTTGACCTTGACCATTGACCCTTGCCTAAGCTATCCCAAATAGCTCCCTACACCCTCTAGCTACCACATCACCAGCCTTGACCTTGTAGACTGGTCAAAGTAAGTCAACAAGGCCCTTAAACCTCTCTTTGAAGTGGTCAAACCCTCCCTTTCACCATAAGAGCATTGACTTTGGGCTTGGGGTTCACCCAACCTGCTGTTTCCACCCCTCCCATGCCACCTCAACTTGCCTTTACCAATTGACCAATTAAGATGGTCAACAAGTTCCCAAATCCTTCTTAAAGGGTCATAGTCACATGCAAGCCCGCTTCCCTATATCTTGGCAGCTAGGTTAGTCCCAAGTATGTCCTAAAGCACTCCTAATGCTCCCCAAATCGAGCTTAAAGCCTAGTTCAGCCTAAAAGGGTAGTGGTCCCCCCACTCATCTTGAGATCATCCAATGGGAGCAAGGCCACCCAGCTTTTGGGGCAGCCTTCCAACAGTTTATGCCACTTGTCATTGATCTAGGGAAGGTCTCTGATCGATCAGGGCTGTCCCTTTGAGTCCAGATCATTTAAATAGGGTAAAATCTCATTTTAGAGGGTTATTCTAATCTTCATATTCTCTCACTCACTCTAGCCTCCTACATCCATATCTCATTTTTTTAGCTCCCAAGACCTTGCTTTACCTTCCTACTATAAAACCCAATGGGTTGCACATTGTCGGAGGTGACCTTTCAAGATAACCAACCACTTATTTTGTTCCAGCTCGTAGCCCTCGATCTAGATGTTTTTTTATGCAGATTTCTTTTATAGATCGATACGTGGATAGCCTACAAGCTCAACCATATAGAGACTTTAAAGATCTAACGGTATAATCTCCTAAAACCCTTAGATCTAGGTTATAATAGTTAGATTTATTTAACTTCGTGTTAAGCATGTTTAATAAATATGCCCCTAATGTTTTTGTTAATAACCCTAATCTGAGTTTAAAATCTCATGCATTTTGATTTATAGGGTTGAGAGAACGAGACAAACCATTAGTTTATAGAGCATCTACATAGTATAGTTCTAGCGAATGAAATATCATCAATTTATTTTCCAATCAACGGCTGAGATTTCGACAAACGCGCTTTGTTTTGACCGTATATATCTGTGGTTTTCTCAGATCTTCATCTGATTGAATCTAAGCCCTCCATTTTGACTCGTGAAGATGGATATTTCACCATATGATCTCCTTTGACCGAGATCAATTCATGGGACTCAATCTCTACTGTTGGTTAGAACTATAGAGAATCTGACGGCTTTAGATCAACACTGACTCGGATAAGTGATAACTGGTCATGATGCTGTGTCCGTCCCTATTAATGACTAATCATTATCACAGTGTAATTATTGGTCATAAATGCTCCCAGTTAATGCAGTTTTGATTCGACCATTGGGACGACACTGCGTTGCTTCTCCGTTACTACACGATAGATCGGACACCCCAGATCGAGTCGCGAATCCTGCCGTTACTCTCGCCGCCATTGCCGTTAGCCCAATTAATAAAAAGATTATTTTAAAAGTATTAACTATAGAATTTTTCAAAATTAATTTAAAAATAAACATAAATCCAAAATTAACATGTCTTATATCACTATTTTTAGAGAAAGTACTACTTTAATTTAAAATTATTATTAATTTAAAATATTGAATATATATTTAAAATTATCTTAAATATTAAATTCAAAATATTTTGAATTAAAATTTACTTCAAAAGATTAAAACATGTTATATTTATTTTTAAAAAAATAATTTTACATTTTAAATAAACATTTAAATTATTTTCCCATTTTAAAACTTTTTTTAATCCATATAAGTTAATTAGTCTATATTATTTAATTATTTAACAAGTTAATCAATAATTAACTAGCTAAATAATTAATAAAAAATATAATAATAAATTAAGCACTAATAGTTTTAATTATATTATTTTAAAAACTAAACCCTTATATATATATATATATATAATCTATTTTAAAATAATTTGTATTTAAACTTTAAAATTAAGGGATTTTATGGAATTTCAAACATTGGTTAAGATACTTGAATAGAACCAATGGGGGATGGTTAGTGAACAACTACATCTTGGTCACTAATCTAGTCTTTAATTTAATTACATGTTTCTTTTTTTTTATTACTTGTATGTGTAGGACATACACACACCACTTAGCTTAGGTCGTCCTAGATTTAAGGAATTGGTTGTTCTATGTTTGTATATTTGTATATGTGATGTCCAAGGGTCAGTCACATTGATTTAGTCCCATACAACTCAATGACATCGTTAAGGATAATAATTAAGGATTTATGTAGAAAACTTAGAAAATTAAAATAATTAGGGTGCATGTCCCCTTGACTTGAAACTTTGAAAAACTAAACATAGTGGCATTACCCTTCATAGAAAATATCCCACTAAATTTAGAAGTCATTAGGACTTCTAATTAATTTACTTAGGTTTAAGCCTTTAATTAACCTCCTAAACTTCTAAAAATTATAATAAATCAATTTTAAATCTAAAAATTACCTGTAATACCTCTAACGGACTGCAATTTAATCTTTAGTTAATGAAAATTAAAACCACTTTAATCTGAATCAAATTCATCTTTAATTTAATTTTAATCAAAAATTAATATTTAATCAATTTAATTAATTAAAAATAATTTAAAACCCTAAAAGTTTCTTAAACACTTGTTGATCCCTCCTTAGATTTCTTATGACATTTGGAGGTGATTTCAAGGAGTTTGGGATTCATTTGGGTTCACATAATTAAAAGGACCCTTTAAGTGAAACAAATTAAAAATTAAATAAGTACCCAAATTTCATAAAATCATACCTAAATATAAAAATTTCAAATCAGTCAAACTCAAGGGCACATGACTCAAAATAAAATCTAATATTTTACAAAAATATTAAACCTTCAAAATTTGATCAAAGTTTAAAAGTCAACAATTTGGTCAAAGTTAAGTCAAAATCTAGGCTTAAACTTCATAAATTCATAACTTTTCATAAAATACTCCAAATTGAGTGTGCCAATAGTCTAACTGCTCATCATGAGGTCTAATATTTATTAAAAATCTAAAATATTCAAGATATATCTTAATTTAATATGTCTATTTTTGGACCCTCAATTAATATAATTAAAATAATTCCAATAATTCAAAAAATTCAATAATTCATTAAAATTCTAGAAATCTTTAGTTTGATTAATTAAAGACTTTTTAACCAACCTAAATCAACTTAATCAACCCCATTTATTACTAGGTAACCCAGGCCTACGAGGCTATTAACTTAGCCCTAAGGAAAGTGAAATAAACTTTACGGCCTCGGTGTTAAACAAAGGTAGCAATCACTTAATAATTAAAAGATATCTAAATTAAGCTTTAACACATTAATATTTAAACTCTAACATAAAACCTCCCTTCAGCCTTAACAAATTTAAACTTTAGATAACTTTAACTAACTACCCAGTCTAGGATCTACCCTAGCCATACGACCTTTTACACACGCTTTAGATGATTTGCTAGGACAACTGACTCTAAATCTAAGCTAGGCTGATGTTTACCTTACTTCTGTGTTCTAGATTTTTCTGAGATTTTATTGTATGTTATGGATGAAACTGTATGGTGTGTTTCTTACTTTTACTATACTTTATGAATGATTGATATGTTTGGTGACTAGATTACTCTTAGGATATGAAAGATCTAGATGTTCACTGAGTTTTCTATACATGGCCACGCTCATACAGGGCAATAAAAGGGGGCTAAATAAAAATCAATAATAAATATGATTGCTACAGGTGCTTCAGCTACTTAGCTCCCACATAAAAAGAGCGTGGCCATGTGAATTTACTTCTTTTATTATATATATATATAAATATATATATAAACTAAAATACAATTTTTTTGTTGTAGACTACACAATTAAATTGATAAGATCATACACTTATTTTAATTATATAATTGATTGTATGAACTTCTAATAAAGATTTAACCCATTTTGTAAAGTAATATTTACATATAATTTGTGAAG
>NW_021320147.1:376987-385995 GCF_001605985.2 Dendrobium catenatum
TTTGGGGGATAGTTTTTTCCTATTTGGAAGCATAAATTTGGACTACCGTTTCATACCCATGTTGGAAAGAGTAACCTACCCTAAAGAGAAGAGTTCTCTTTTCCATTTGTGTATCCTATTACGAACGATCCAAGGAGCCTGAAGGAAAGGAGATTGAAGAATTGAAGACAAAAAGTATCCCACTTTAAATCACTTGCATCTCTATTAGGACTAGAATATAGGCTGTTGTTAGTGGTGCCCGACCACTTTACTTTCTACAAACCCTAGGTTAAAATTAGTAAGGCAGATTACCTATGGATATTTATTAATTAATTTAATTATATCTGATGTTTAATATGATTGCATATAGGATTACTTATTTTTCTTAGTTTTTTGGCATTTATGTGCCACTTTTTATTTTAGCCTGAACACATGAGGCTCATGAGGGTGTGAAAAATTTTCTACTCGAAATCAAAATTTAAAAATTTTTTGAGAATTAAATAACATGGAAAGATAATGAATTTAGGGAATTAGTCGGGGATCACCCTTGAGGTCGTATGCATATTATTGCACCTTCTTTCCTTGTTTTATACACTTCCCCACCTGTAGGTAGAGTTCAGATAATCTAACATTTGAGGATGAGGTTCTAAACCTGGGAAAACCTAGTCTTCTAAAAAACTATTTCTAAGCCTTTTTAAAAAAATTTAGGCATACATGATTTGGATATGTCAACCAGCATGCATTGTATTAGAAATATATTTAATGGATTCTAAATTTTAATTATGTCTGTCCTTAGCATTTTCACCCATCGTAAGTCAAGGGGCCACTTAGGACAATATCTAGATGTTGACCACAGCTCTCCAAAACTTTAATAAAAATATTCCTACCACTCTTTCATAAAAATGATTGGACTCGCGTATTTAAAATCAACTAGGTGATTAGCTAGCTCTCAAATCTAGACTGAGGTAAGTCTAGGTTTTACATTACATTAGTTAGGTTCAAGCCACCACAATGTGGTGCTCAATTTAGATTTAGGATCGAGGGCAGATCTTGGATCATAAGACCCCAACTTTCTAGAATATAATCTCAAATTTTAAATAAAAGTTTTAACTCAAATATAAATATTTCTTTATCTAAAATGTAAAGCCCAACACTTAGATTAGGTTGGGACACTTCTGGATGATTCTGAAATCTCAAAGTGTCCCAGCCTACTCTACTTCCCTTGAATCCATTAATAAGTGTTCAATCTTGATCCATTCCCTTTTAATATTTCAAAATTCACTTCCTTTGAAATCACTCCGAGATAGTCTTTAACAAAATTTTGACATTATGTTAATCGAGAGTATTCATAAGAAATTCTGATTTCTTATGATAAAATTAACTATGAGGGCTTGCGCTTATAGGAAATTTAGAACCACGCACACCTGATTTTTAGAAATTAATTTTGAAAATTTAATTAGATTTCTTTGGGAACTTAAAATATTAATGATCGTTATTATCATATTCAAAGAATTCATAGCGAATGATATTTTCTCCCTTTAGGGAGATATATCCTTCATTGGTGAAGCCTTAGATATGAATTTAATGATCATCCTTCTTGATTAACGTAACCAGATATTTAGTTGAATCTCATTTTGGCCCTTCGGAGCCATACGAAGTTCTCTCTTAAATTTGGTCATGATATTCAAGATAAGATTTGTAATTCTGAATCTAAATCCCATTTTAAAAGTTTATTTTCACCTCCTAAGGTGATATATCTTTTCTAATGGGTTATTCAATTTTAGAATTAGAATTCAACAACAATTTTAAATTCCCTAAAGAAAACTCATATTTTTAAAAACCTGCTTACAAAAATTCTGCCAACAGAAGAGAATTTCCTTTCTAAGGAAAATGAGGAAGCTTTTTATTGATATGTTGCAGCCAAAATTACCCCCTCTTGACTCCTCATTCAAAGTGACATACACTTCTCTATTATGCCTCTTTTTACCCTCATATCCACTTAGTTTCCTACATTTTATAAATTAAGTACAACCTAATCCATCCTGATCCACCCAATAAACTTCTCATTTTATTTATCAATTTCTCTTTTCGTACACTTTTTGATCAGGATAAAAGTTCTGAGGGAGAAGGAGTCCCAGCTTCAGCACCTATACCTGCACTTGGACCCAACCAGAATTTCTATCAAAAAATGGTCCAGTATTTTGACAGACTGAAAACTCATTTTGATCAACATTTTGATCAAATTGAGAATCACCTAAACCAGTAGGATGCTAGATACAATGAGGACATGGAGTGGATCCGAGGGCAATTTGACTCGGTCAACACTAATGTAGTTACGATTAGTAGTTACTTTATAATATTCAACCCTTAACTACCTCTAGGCTAAGGCCCCTCTAGATTTTAGTCATACTTATGTGTTGTACTTACTGATGAGACTTTGTAGTAGTTCTTGAGATATTTTATTTGTTTGTAATTATATGTATTCTTGTTTTAGTTTTTCTAGTATGATGTGATATCTATATGTGTTTTAAATGATGAATGGAATGAAGGAATGATGTTTTGACTTGCATTGAAATTACTCTTTTCGAAATGTTTATGTTTATTGAGACAAATCATTTGTGGTTGATTTCTAGAATGAGATTTTGAATTATTTTACTCTACAAGTTAATTTTCTTGTAAAATTTAATCTCTCAAAATTTTAAGTTACATTATAACTAGATATAGACTAGAAGATCAATTTCATGTTCTTATAGATAAGTATTACTTAGCTATAATTATTACAAGATAGATGTCTTATTTCTATTTTATTTCATTTTAAATGTGTTTATTTTTTATTAATTATTGGAATTTGTATTAAGATTTATTGATATTGAAAAGATCGAAAGTATAAAAGATGCATAAAGCGTGCCAAATTTGAAAAGTTGTATAAAATATACCACTTGTTTAAAAGATGCACAATATTCACACCAAAGTGAAAAGATGCACAAAATAAGGCTAAACTAAAAAGATGCACAAAGTGTGCCACAAATGATTGAAAATATGCGCAATGTCGCTAATTAAAAAACTCATACTATTCTTTCTTTTATCATTCTATCTCTTATACAAATCTATATAATCGGTAAAAATCTTCACTATTGAATTAGAAACTAATTAATCTTTATTTTATCATTTTTGCAATAATTATTTTTATTTGATTTGTCTATAATAAATAACAAACTTGGTTGACTTTTCTTATCTTAGTAGTTCTTTGATTTAAAATTTAGGTTTTTCTTTTTTGCATTACGAAGTTAATATTGTACTTGTAATTAGCTTACAATCTTCTTCTTCATCAATTTTCTTGATTTATCCATAGAAACTTTTCATTTTAAGATGTGCTTCCCTTTTTATTGTGTCAAAAGGTTGAGTCATTAGTTATTATTTCATATTTTGTGTGTTTGATGTATGTATATATGTAAGTTTGTTCATTTTGTTTTTGTTGTATGTTTGTTTTGTTTAATCATGTTATTTTTGTTGCGAGTTTGTTTGTTCGTGTTATTTTTGTTTAAACATGTTATTTTTCTTGTGTGTTTGTTTGTTTGTGTTGTTTTTATTTAATCATGTTATTTTTATTGTGTGTTTATTTATTTATGTTGTTCTTGTTTAAGTTTTTATGTATTTAGGATTGTATTTTTTATTTTTATTGGAATCCCTTGTTTTAAATTGGTCATTAATTTAGGAAGAGTTTATGATAAAAATTATCTTAAGTGTTAACTCAAATAATAATTATTTTATCATTATAAAAAAAGGGGAAGATTATTGCAACTTATGTTTCAAAATTATGCTTTTATATCATATAAGTTTTTAATTATACCAAAACATTAATGTGTTGATTACTATTTATCCTAACACATATTGGAAAAATTATGCTAGTGTTATTTGTGTGTACTAATATTTTAGAAAAATCATTTTACAGACTGCCAAAGACTTCAAGACAGATTAGATTAGAGTTTCTTGTAATTGAAGTATATACCTTTTTCTATTTTTCTTGAGTTTGAGAGAATGTATGATTGTAATTGGGTAACCATGTGTTGCAAATCTGAGTTTATGGATTAAACTTTTGATGATAGCAAACATTCATGGTTTCCTACGACTGCTTTAATTACTAACTTTTCAGGACTAGAAGATCAAATGCAGCTCAAGCCAGCTCAAGATCGGGTAGATTTAGGTTAAGTCAAGTCTATATTTTTTTTCTTTCTTGAGTCAATTGTAAAAGTGGTTCCTGATGTTAAGTAACCTTACATACACACATTTGAGGGATTTTTTGAGTTTTTTCTATTTTGAGTACATCAGCCTGGACGATGTTCATATCGGCTAGGACGATTCGACTAAAAATAGAAACTCTCATTAGGGCATCCTTGTTAAGTAGTCGTCATTAAGCAAATCATCCTGGATGATACTTATATCGGCCAGGACGATAGGCTCAAATCAAAAAGAATCAGTCGCCATGATCATTTTAGGTATTCCTTATTTTAAATTATCAGCCAGGATGATCTCCATATCGGCCTGGATGAGACAGCACAATTATGCCTAAATTGATATGGCAATTATGGAAAGAAATTAAGGCTGATTGATATGATCACATCGGTCAGGCCAATCGCAGAATCGGCCAGGACAATGTCCAGACAATTGACATCGGCCAGACTTTATTCATGGCAATGTTCAGGACGGTTGTACTCGGATTTGAACTAATCGGCCAGGACGATATTGTATCGGCCTGGATGATGTAACCAATTTTCTTCTGATCATCCTGAATCGTCCCAGCTATTTGAGCTTATTTTGTACTGATCAGCTAGGACGATATTAATATCGGCGTGGACGATAAAGTCGGTTCTTGAAATTTTATTTAAAGGACCCGAATTTTCTCCTGCTTAAGACCTTGAGTGATGCTGTCCGATAAAGTCAGTTCTTAAAATTCTATTGACCTGAGAGAGCCTTAGGAGAGGGAGAGAGAGAGAGAGAGAGAGAGAGAGAGTGAGAGAGAGAGAGAAAGAGAGAGAGACAGGCCATACAGCGCGTCGCTTCCAGGGGACGCCCTAGCATTAACACAATTTCTTAAAGGAGAAAGAGAGAGAGAGAGAGAGAAAAAAAAAGAGAGAGGAAATTATGAGGGTGAGTTTTTGAGAGGGTTCACAAAGGTTGCTCCAAGAAAAGTTCCAAGTCGTCATCTCCGTTCTTCGTCCATCATCCTTGGGAGGTTCTTGGGATGTCTACTTCAGCAAAAAGTCTGGGTTCTCTACCCGCTTCAAAAGGAAGCAAAAGGAGTCGGTTCTCTGCTGTACTGGGGTTAGTGAAAAGGAGTCTGTTGTAAAGGCTTCTCCACCTAGTTGTGGGAGCTAAAAGAGAGACACTTAGTTAGTGCAATACTTGAAGGATGCCTCTGAGGAGTGGACGTAGGTCAAGGATTGACCGAACCACTATAAATCCTGTGTGATCTTTCTTTGTTTTACTTTCGCATTTATTTTTCTGCACCTTGATTTCTATGGTGATTTGGTTTTAAAGTTTTGTTGTGCTTTATCTAAAGAATTTTTTTTTAAAATACCAATTCACCCACCCCCCCTCTTGGTTAGCCTCGTGCTAGTTCTTAAGGGCTTAACAACCCTAACGAACTTTCAAGTGGTATTAGAGCGGGATTCATAAAAACTAAGTTTGAAAACTTTTTGAATTTTAATCCATGGCTAACAACAGAAATCGTAATACTGCATAAGGGTATTCAATTACCCGACCACCTTTGTTTGATAATATCCCTTTTGATTTTTGGAAAACTCGCATGTCTATGTTTTTATAATTAATTGATTATCACATGTGGATGCTTGTTAAGGATGGTTATACACCTCCAACTGGGAAATTGAACGGCATTACTATTCCACTTCCTTTTACTGAATGGATTCTAGATGATAGGGATTTAGCATAATTAAATGCAAAATGTTTGAACTATTTTTTCTATGCTTTGAAATCGGAAGATTACATGCGTGTTTCCACTTGCAATACTGGTAATGAATTTTGGGATAAATTATGTATCACCTATGAAGGTACTAATGAAGTCAAGCAATCCCGTTTGAATATTCTCTTGCATGATTTATAAACTTTTTCGTATGAAATCTTCTGAATCGATTTCTGAAATATATACAAGGTTTACTCGAATTGTTACGTCATTGCATGCATTAGGAAGAGAACTTTCTAACTATGAAAAAGTAAATAAAATTTTAAGATGTTTGCCTTCCTCTTTTAATGCAAAAATTACTGTAATATCTTAACCTAAGGATTTCAATACATATTTGATCGATAACTTACTTGGTTCACTCATTGCTTATGAGCAAGGGGTGAACCAAAGAAATCTTGATGCCGGTGAAAGAAAGAAGGAGAAAACAGTGGCACTTAAGGCGAATGATTCAGACACTGATTCTTTCGGGTATGAAAGCGATAATGTTGCTTTAATAATAAGGTAATTTAAGAGCTTTCTAAGGAAGAAGCACAAAAATCATCAAAAGTGGAATAAAGGTAAGGGTAGCAAAACCTTTTAAGAATTCTAATGAAACAATTTGCTTTAAATGCAGGAAGCTTGGAGACGTTAAAGCTGATTGTCCTACACTTAAGGAACACCCAAGTAAGGAGAAGGGTAAGGAGAAAACAAACCTCAAAAAGGACAAGAGCAAGAAGAAATTCGAAAAGGCGTTCTGGGCGGATTTTGCATTAGATTCCTCTGAAACTGAACCTAAGGATGTGACAACAAACTTGTGCTTAATGGCGGATAATAATCTTGGTCAAAGTGACCAAGAAGAGGTATGTCAACTAACCTATGAGAAACTCCTTGAAGTTTCTGAAAAAATACATGCATCATATAGGAAACATAAAAAAACTCATGCTATCTTGAAATTGGATTTTTTTAATTTATAAAAAGAGCATGAAATTCTTCTCAAAGATCATTCAATAATTGATTCAAATCACATGGCTTTACTTAATGAGTTTGATGCGTTAAACAAAAAGCATGCTGAGTTATCTGATTCTCCTGATTCTTTAAAATTGTCCCATTCTGAGTTAGAAAATGAATATAAAAAATTAGAAAGTTTAAAAACCTTTGAAAATAAAAAATCTTCATTTCATACATCGCATAAAAAGCATCACCAAAGGAGTAGATTAGTGCATCCTTTTTCTGGAGTTAGATGTTTTTCATGTGGCATGCTATGACACATAGCACACACTTACACCATTCACCATAGCCCACATTAGGTTTGGAGACCCAAGTTACATGATCCACAACATGCATTGCATTCTACTTTCCATAAGAAGGAACCCAAATATATTTGGGTTCCTAAATCTGACATTTGATAATTTTGTAGGGAAGCTATCACAAAAGGCCTCATGAGATCATGTGGTACCTGGATAGCGGATGCTCTCGACATATGACTGACGATGCCAATAAATTCATAATGCTAGAGACCAGGATAGGAGGCAAGATGACTATTGGAGACAACACCACTAAGAAGGTGGTCGGAGCAGGTATAATTAGTAATTCCAAGAATATTTTGATTGAAAATATTTTGCTTGTAGATGGATTGAAATACAACTTGATCAGCATCAGTCAGCTTTATGACAAGGGCTTCATCATAAATTTTTTGGCAAATTCATGCATTATGAGCTTAAATAATAACACTGTTTTACAGGGAAAGCGGATCAATAATGTTTACATGCTTGATTTAAATAACATTGAATATGCTACTTCATTTTGATCAAAAACTGCTATTTATGATTCAAGGTTGTGGTGCAGGAGATTATGTCATGCCAGTATGAAAACCCTTAGGAAAGTGACACAAAAAGACCTAGTCAAAGGTGTGCCCAAGCTTAAGTTTTTGAAAGACCACCTTTGTGATGCCTGCCAATTAGGAAAGCAAATCCACTCCACTTTTCACTCCATTAAGGATATTAGCACCTCTAGACCTTTAGAATTCCTTCACATGGATCTGTTTGGACCCGTTAGCACTGCCAGCTTGGGAGGGAAAGTTTATGGTTTTGTGATTGTCGATGACTACTCGAGGTTTACTTGGATTAGATTTCTGTCACACAAAATTGATTCATTTGATGAGTTTAGAGTCTTCTTCACTTGGATTAAAAAAAAACTAGGTTGTGAGATCTTGACCATCCATAGTGACCATGGGGGAGAGTTTGAAATGAGAGATTTGGAGATTTTTGTGAGGACAAGAGGATCAGCCACAACGTCTTAGCTCCTAGGACCCCTCAGTACAACGGGGTAGCTGAAAGGAAGAATCGGACCTTAGTGGAAGCTGCTAGAGTCATGCTTGCTGAGTATTCACTTTCTAAATATTTTTGGGCTGAAGCGGTTAACATAGCTTTCTTTTTTTTTTTTTTTTTTTAAGCGGTTAACATAGCTTGTTATGTGTTAAATAGGATGAATGTTAAAGCCAAATTAAATAAGACATCATATGAGATCCTTAAGGGTAGGGCACCCAATCTTTCCAACCTTCATGTCTTTAGTTGTAAGGTTTTCATTCATAACAATGGGAAGTCTCACTTTGACCCAAAATCTGATGAAGGAGTATTCTTATGATATTCTAGTGTTGGGAAATCTTTTAGGGTGTTTAATAAGAGGACTTTGGTGGTGGAAGATACTACACATGTAGTGCTTGATGAGTCTGATCCTAAAAAGCCTAGAGTTGAGGATGATGATGATGGAGATATTGCCACTGGATTAAAAAACTTGGAGAATGGGGTAGAGCACTAGAACACTAAAGGAGTAGGTGAGGTTACATAAGGAGTAGAAAATGTAGATCTGGAGGAAAGGGTTGAACCTTCATACACCTTGCCTAGAGATTGGAGATACTCTTCGAGTCACCCTAAAGATCTGATTTTAGGAGACCCTTCTGATGGATTTAGGACTAGATATGGACTTAGAAAGGAAGTGAACCACTCTGCCTTTATCTCAATGATTTAACCCACTAACATAAACCAAGCCCTTACTGATGAGTTTTGGATCT
>NW_021320147.1:386095-405817 GCF_001605985.2 Dendrobium catenatum
ATGGATCCAACAGATTTGGTTTGATATTTGAAATCTGATGGAGGTGGTTGCATCTAGTTTGGAGCTCATTTGGTTTGAAATCACTATTTGAGCCCCCTAGGGGTATTTTGGTCATTTTGGGCTCATGACCACTGGGGGCTGAAATGAGTCTAGAGAAAATACAGTTTATTGATCAACATATCAGGATTGATGGTCTGGAAGTAATTGCAGGCTTTGGAGAGATCTCTAAGGCCAAGATCTAGTGAATGGCAGGTCCAGTGGCATGGACTGTAAATATTTAAAGATTTTACAGCTTTTGGATTTTGATTTAGTTTTTTTGGGATTAGAGACCTTGGAATGAGTTCAAATTTGGAGGGTTGACTCTAAAGACATGTCCCATCAGTATGAAACTGACAGAACCTGAATCAGAGTCCATTTGATAGGGTTTTGAAATGTTTGAAAATTCACTGGAAAGGGTCTTTAGGACAGTGCCTTAGGACCTAAGATCTGGGTCTGGAATTGAGTTGGAATTGTATATTTGAGTTTGAGATAGTTTTTGGATCCCATTAGAGACTTCATACAAAAATGAGGTCAACAATTTTACCCCCAACATGTGTGATGAACTCGAAGAGTAAATCACACGTGTTGGCGTTGACCGAAGTAAATCAATGATGTTTAGGAGCTGAGGACCTGATTGAAAGATTGATTTTGTTCAAATAGGAAGGTGGACCTAATTGAGAGATCGATTCTCAGAGAGGTGAAATTGAACTCTAAATGGTAGATCGATTCCCAAATAAAGGTGGGTATTCAAACGGGAGATCGATTCCCGAATGAATGGATTTAGGATCCTGACAGATAGATCGATTATCGGAAAGGTGAAATTTAAACCTTAACTGGAAGATCGATTTCCAGAAAAAGCGGATACCCAGATGAGAGATCGATTCTCGAATGAGCAAATTTAGAACCTGACCGATATAAATCGATTATCGGAAAGATGAAATTTAAACCTTAACTGGAAGATCGATTTCCAAAAAAAGCGGATACCTAAACGAGAGATCGATTCTCAAATGAGCGGATTTAGAACCTGGCTGATAGATCGATTATCGGAAAGGTGAAATTTAAACCTTAACTAGAAGATCGATTTCCAGAAAAAGCGGATACCCAAACGAGAGATCGATTCTCGAATGAGCGGATTTAGAACCTGATCGATAGATCGATTATCGAAAAGGTGAAATTTAAACTTTGACTGGAAGATCGATTTCCAGAAAAAGCAAATACCCAAACGAGAGATCGATTCTCGAATGAGCGGATTTAGAATCTGACCGATAGATCGATTATTAGAAAGTTGAAATTTAAACCTTAACTTGAAGATCGATTTCTAGAAAAAGCGGATACCCAAACGAGAGATCGATTCTCGAATGAGCGGATTTTTAAAAAAACAAACCATTAAAGAAATATGAGAAGTTTGAATTATCTCGTTCAAAAGATGATATCAGCATTAGAAACTTCAAATTTTAAAATTTATTTCTTTGCAATGTTTATCAAATACATCAGCTATTATAATATCTCTTAAGATATCGTCCATTTATAGGAAACATGGGATGATTGCCTTTAAATCTATTAGCTGATAAGATCCTCCTTGGTAGGCTTTATCCACCACGAAAGGGCCTTCCCATGTTGGCTCAAACTTGCCTCCTATCTTTCGATGAGATAAGATGGGTTTTTGAAGAACTAGTACCAAGTCTCCTACTTGAAAAGTTCCGGGACGAACTAATTTATCGTGAGCTTGTATCATCTTAGCTTTATATAACTCGAGGTTATGTTGAGCCTGTAAATGCTTCTCTTCTAAACCTTCGAGTTCTTCCAACCTGATTTTTTCATTCTGTTATGTAGTGATCTAGTAGTTCACTGCAACTTTGAGCGAGGGTAGTTGGATTTTTAAAGGAATGACTGCTTCTGAACCAAAGACTAAAGCAAATGGCCTAGATTGAGTTGGAGTTCTATATGTGGTTTGATACGCCCATAAAGCTTCAACCAACTTTTCATGCCATTGACGCTTATTGTCGTCCAAAGTCATCTTTATGTCGTCTGGCAAAGCTGTTAATCTTAGTACTCCTGAATGAAGGACCGTTATCCGAGATGATCCGACGAGGGACACCGAATCGGTACACGACATTCTCTTTGAAAAATTTTAGAACTTGCTGAGCTTTAACTTCTCTCAAAGGAATAGCCTCTGCCCATTTGGAAAAATAATCTATAGCTGCTAGAATGAACCTGTGGCCTCTGGAGGATGGAGGATCTATTGGGCCGATAATGTCTGTACCCCAGCTTTCGAAAGGCCAGGAAGCGATAGTTGGATGTAGAAAAATTGGGTGGTTGGTGCAGAACTAAACCGTGCACCTGGCATTGATGACAGTGACGTGCAATTTTCATGCAGTCATCTATCATTGATGTCCAATAGTATCCCATCCGTTTGATCTTTATTTTCATCTTTGGACCAGATTGATGTGCACCACATAAACCAGCATGCACTTCTTCTATGATCTTCTGTGCTTCTAATTTCTTCAGACATCGCAACCACATGTGATCGAATGATCTTCTGTAAAGGGTATTATTAATCAAACTGTAGGATAGTGATCTTCTCTTGATCTGATCTGCTGCTGATTTCTCTTGAGGGGGCTTGTTTTCTTGCAAGTATTCGATGAGCGATTTTCTCCAATCTAAACCTTCATCGTTTACTGCCGAAATAATTTTCACCTCAGTTGAACATTCACTGCTTATGTGTTCAAGGTCTATAGGAGAAAGGACTTGTCGGCCTTGGACTTCCACCGGCATTGAATCTTCTTCAGGGCATGCAAGTGCTTTAGCTAGTTTAGCAAGAGCGTCCGCTGTAGAATTCTTTCTTCGCGGAATTCGATATAATGTGACATTTGGGATCTTTTCCAAAATATGCATTGCATACTGATGGTAAGGAATCAAAGTGTCTTTTAATACTTTAAAGATTCCCGCTATTTGGTTGACAACAAGCTGTGAATCTCTGAAGATCTTGATTTATTTGATCCCATTCAAGATAGTCAATTCTAACCCAGTTATCAATGGTTCGTATTCAGCTTCGTTATTGGTATGTGGTTCTGACAGGTGATAGGAGTAATACAAGATACCTCTATCAGGTATAACAAATACTATTCCAATTCCTGCCTGGCCGGGCAGAGTTTCATCTGATTCTCCTTGTTGACTAGAAGCAGCACCGTTAAAATAGAATTCCCAGGTGAACTTCTTATTTATCTCGAGTTCCATGACTTGTTCATTTGGCAGTTCATCATTTATCGGGCAATCATCCTCAATAGGATGGGCTGCTAAGAAATCTGCTATTGCTTGTCCTTTGATTGCTCGTAACGGGCTAAATATAATGTCGAACAGCGATAATATCATTGACCAGCGGGCTAGTCTTACTGATAACGTTGGTCAAGTCATCAGATATACTGTAAGGGATTTATTCTGGATATGAGATTTACTTTGTGAGAAAGCATATAGTGCCTTAACTTCTGAGCGGCGAAGATTAAAGCCAGACAATGTTTCTCGATCGGAGGATAATTTACTTCAGTTGGAAGTAAATGTCTACTCAGATGGTACAGTGCATTCTCTTTTCCTTCCTCATTAGATTGAGCTAATAAGGCGCCAAGAGATTCACTTAAAGCTGTCGTATATAAAATAAGAGGCTTCCCTGGTATAGGAGCTGCAAGCACTAGAGGATTCATAAAATACTGTTTGATGCTGTCGAAGGCCTTCTGGCAGTTCTGATCCCATCTAAACGGAGCATCTTTCTTACATAATGCCGTGAATGGTTGGCATCTACCTGAAAGATTTGATATAAACCTCCTAAGGTATGTTAATCGACCTTGAAAGGATCTCAATTGAGTAAGTGTTTTAGGAGGTGGCAATTTCAGTATTGCTTTGATCTTGGTCGGATCAATTTTGATTCCACGGTGTCTAACTACGAAACCCAAGAATTTCCCTGAAGTGATGCCGAAAGCACATTTCAAAGGATTCATTTTCAGATCGTACTATCGTATTCTCTGAAATACAATTCTCAAATCATATAAATGATCGTTCCTTTCAACACTCTTAATGACTAGATCATCGACATAACACTCCACTTGATTATGGATGAGTTCGTCAAAAATCCTCATCATTTCCCTCTGATAAATCGCTCCCGCATTCTTTAGACATAAAGGCATAACCTTATAACAGTAAACCCCTATCGGTGTCCTGAACGCGGTATACTTCTCATCTTCTGGATCCATCCTGATTTGGTTGTATCCGGATGAGCCATTTATAAAGGAGAATATCACATGAGAAGAAGCAATATCTACCATGAGTTCCGGTATAGGAAGCAGAAACTCATCTTTAGGACATGCTTTGTTTAGATCTCTGAAATCGATACAAACACGTATTTGACCATTCTTCTTCTTAACTGGCACGACGTTAGCTAAACAGGTTGGATATTTCTCCTCCCTTATAAAGCCCGCATCGATTAGTTTCTTAACTTCGGTGACGACGTGCTGCTCAATGTCGAGTCGCATTCGTCGAGGTGCTTGCTTTACTGGGAATACCTCTGGTTGAATTGCTAATTATGAACTGCTATGTTTGGAGATAATCCGGGCATCTCTTCGTAACTCCAAGCAAAATAATCTTTAAATTCAGATAAAAGTTGAATCATATCGTCTGCCTCATCCTCATTCAACAAAGAACAGATGAAAATCGGACGAGGGTCTTGTTCAGTGCCTAGGTTTATTTCTCTGAGATCATCGATCGTAGATCTGATTTCTTCTTCAAGCTCTGGAGGTGCATCTCGAATTTGAAGGTCATTGATATCATCTGAAGTTTCTAAGCAGAGTTCGTTAAAAGATTTAACGTTCGCTGAAAAGAGACTATCAGATTTAAAATTATTAGAAATTACTAAACAGTATTCATCGTCGTCGAACAAACATAGAGTAGCAAAGCCAATACCATGTTTTGAAAGTTGTTTATGATATTTTCTATTCCATAGATGTTCAAATTGTTGGGCTTCACCTCTAGTCCATTTCAACTGCGTTAAACCTTGTTTAGCAAATCTGTTTACAGAATTCGAATACCAATCAAAAGGCAGCTCTATTATCTCGTCCATAAAAGGATCATCGAGGGTTACATCATTCTCTGGGGATTTGCTGGTAGAAGGTATGAAATTGTTGGCTTTGGTTTCAGGGTTTAGAGGGAAAGAAGTTTTCACTTCCAACCTCTTTACATCACTCTGGGACAAAGGAGTTAGGGTAATATTTTCCACATACCTTTTTAACTTCTCCATGGTAGATAAATCCAAATTATCTTCCCTATTGACTTGGACCATGTCCTCGTCACTATCAGTTTCTATAAAAATCTCAAATTTTGGCCGATTTAGAAATTTCCTATATTCTACAACCTGTGGGTCTTTCTCAAGCATATATGATTCGTCCTCCGAACTAGATTCCAAATCAATATGTATTGCAGGTTCCCTTATTTGGATGCCTTGAGTTACATTCTCACGCATTTCTCTATTTTGCCATCCTCGACCTCTTCCTCTAGACCATTGTGTCATTCTACCACCTCTTTGTGAGGGAGGAGCAGGTGACCAATGGACATCGTGTTCGAGGTCGGGATGCTGTTCTTTTTCTTTTTCTTTTTCCTTTTCTTTCTCTTTTTCTTTCTATTTCTTTTCTTTCACTTCTTTTATTTCTACTTAAGCCAATTTGAGATTTTTAGAGAACGTTGTCTGCTTCTTAGGTAGATAGTATGATGCATCTTCGTATATTCCGACTTCGTGAATTGAAAATGGTTGCAAATCACCTTTGATACAGTGTTCTACTCCATCGTGGGAGAATTTGATACACTGATGTAAGGAGGAAGGCACCATTCTATATTCATGAAGCCAGGGTCTACCCAAGAGAGCATTAAAATAAGTTTCGGAATCTATTATATGGAATTTGGCTTCGGTTTTGAAGGTTTCTAAATCTAAAAGCAAGGTTATTGAGCCTAAGGTTCTCTCTCCTTTCTCATTGAATCCTCGTAGCATCATCTTGTCAGAACTGAGTTTACGAGTATCAACCCTTAGATATGCGAGAGTTTTGAGCGCCATGATGTAGACTGATGCACCTAGATCGACGAGCACACGGGATACTTTGAAATTATCGATGGTGACTGAGATGTATAGTGGACGATTATGATCTGCTGTTCCTAATAGCAAATCTTCATCTGAAAATGTGACACCAGGAACTTCTTTGAAATATAACGCTTCCTCATCAGACTGTGTTGAATCTAATTGAGCCATACAGATCTCTGGATCGAGTAAAGATTTAACTAAAGCTTCCCTCATTTCTTTGGAAAGAACTAGAGCGTCATATATGCTCAATTTTGCTGGCAGTTTTCTGAGATGCGCTAATACGTTGTAATCAACCTTCGAAATCTCAGTATTCTCTAATTCTGGCTCTTGAACTGGTTGTGGTTGATTAGTAATTTCAAGGTTACCTGTAATTTGCTTCTCATTTCCAATAGATGCAAGTCGTGGGGGTAAAACTTTACCACTACCAAGATTGACTTCCACTACTTCTTCGGATGAAGCATTCTCAGTAACCTCTGTCTGTTGATCATTGATCGCTGTCTAAATTTCCTCTAATGGTGTATCTGAGTCGGATAGTTCCAAATCTATACTAATAGGATCACCCTCAACATCGAGAATAGGGGAGTCACTATCGTAATAGAATTGAAATTGTTCATCTGTTTCATTCATATTTATGTCTTGAGAGTTATTTTCATTGTTATTGATGTTATGATCGGGGTATTCATCAGTAGAAACAAACATGATATACGCGGAATCCTTTTTCATTGCTTTCTTAGCCCTGGAAGGGACAAAATAAAAGTCATACAGAGTTAAAGGTTTGAGCGACACATGCTCGCCATTTTCAGAAACAACTAACTTATCAGAACCTAACTCTGCCTCCTTCTTCTAGTTCTTCTCTGGGACTAGTGGAGCTTAATCAGCTTGTACTTCTTTGGGCTCTATGATTGGAGCCTTATTCTTCTCCTGCTTATGAACTACTGGATCAACCGGGATGGGATTCTGAACTCTCAGAGGTTCCTGGAAAGATGAATGATATAATTTATTAAAGAATTTTTTAGAAGATTGGGATAAAGCTATATCCCATTTATCATCAGATTTTGAGATAGGATGTGCAGAAGGCTCACCAAATATACACTTGGCAGAACCCTGACTAGAGTCTACCAAGTATTCTTTGGCTATCACGATTGTACCGTCCTTATGATTTCTGTCCAGCCATTCTTTGAAGGTGATACAATCCCCTATCTCATGTCCTGATATTCGATGATATGGACAAAAGTTGGGTTGTCCTGCTTTAACAGCTTCTTCTGGCCTTTTAGAGTCAGGAAGTTTGAACTCGGGTTTCTTAACAAAGCTCCTAAACATCTTCTTGATTGCTTCTCACTTAAAAGGATAAACTTTGTTCTTGAAGAAGTAGAACTTCTCTTTACATTGTTCTGGAGTTATATAAGATTAGGGTCTAGTCTGTTGATTACCCTGAGGTCTGTTATACTGCTGATATTGAGGAGGCCGAAGGGGATTCTCTGACTGAATTTTGATCAGTTATTTCCCTTTATCTACTGCAGACACTGTCCCTAACTTCTTTTCTAGCACCTTCTGGGGTTTCAACTTCTTCATCTCTAAAGAAGCTGAATCTTTTGAGAATGGAAGCTGAGAAGCTTCCTCTTGGAGGTTAGAAGCTTTGTTTAAGAGTTTCTCAAAGGTTTTAATTGTAAAACCTTTAAGTAGGAAGGCAACCAGACCGTGAATATTTTTTAGGAGAATTTCTATAGCGTGTTGTTCTTGCAATCAAGGCTCACATCTCATACTAAGATTTCTCCATCTCATAATATAATCTACAAGGTTCTCTCCTGGCTTCTGGGTTTCCACCACTAGGTCACCAACTGTGATATGATGCTTCACACCGGCGAACCTCTTGACAAACATTGTCTCCAAATGATTGAAGGTATGGACCGACCCATTGGGTAGTTCAGCATACCAATCAAAAGCAATCCCTGATATACTACTAACAAATTATCTGAACAATAGAGCATCACTACCGCCTGCATTACAACAACTAGCTCTGAAATGAGCTAGATGTTGTTTAGGGTTTCCTGTGCCATCGAAATTTTTGAAGGAAGGAGGGACAAATCCTTTCGGATAGGGAACCGAATCGAATTCTTCTGAATAAGGCCTTCCCTTTGAAATGGATGATGTACTGTGAGCTTTAGCTAGCGCATCTTTGATCTGTTGTTCGACCATCTGTTTGATATCTACTGATTGTATGGATGGTGGTTCTGCTTTTATCGGCTTCTGCACTGGTTTCTCAGGCTCTTCTATCCTGACTGCCTTATTTTTGACATTTAATTGCACTGATTCCTCAGGAAACGATTGGACTTGTGCCTATGGAGTAGAAGGATTTTTACCTTGTGTGATCGAAATCATCGTCATCATTTCCTCGAGCTTCTTTTCCATTCTGAGTATTAGCTCGTCTTTTTGACTCAGCTGTTCCAATAGACGATGAGTTGAATCTTCCATATCATCTTCATCGTCCTCGTCTTCAGCTGGTCCTGCCACTTCTTTACCTTTCTCTTTCTCTCTTTGTAGAGAAGAGCGAGTATCAACCATGTTGACACTACCAGACATTTCTTGATCCATATTTTCATCATCTCTTGCTTCTTTCTCTTTGATTTGGCGAATACTTTCTTTCAAGTGATTTACCATTTCTTCTATTGACTTATCTCCCACATTATGTGGGTCGACCGGAGTATATTCCCTGGAAGGGGATGGTTCTATGACGGACTTCCCTTTCCTTGATTTTTGTTCAGCTATATCTTTCTTCAGCTTCATTAAGGCAGTCGGAGTTCGGGTCATTCTGGGCTGCCAAACCCTCTCCCGATTAGATAGGGAGGAAGATTGATTTGGAAATTTTAGTCTCCTCCTATCGAAACTAGAAGACGATTCGCTACCCTGATGATGATGTAAATCAGCTCTTGACGGATGTTGAACAGATGGGTTATCATAAATCTTGAGTGGACGATTCCCTGAATAACATGGAGAAGGAGGAGACATAGGATTATACCCTCTTCGAGCTAATGCTCTATATCCCAGAGATTTAATAGGAGTCTGCTAGCTATCTTGATAACCAGATCCTTGATACTGATCCTGAGAAGGAAGGCTTTTCAGTTGTCTGTGACGATCAGATGAAGTTGCTGGTCGACTGGGACTCGCTTCTTGGAACTGTACCCTTCTTTTAGTAGGAGGGGAATCTCCTCTCCTTCCTCTTGGTTGAGGATGTACTTCAGTATAGATGACATCCTTCACACTTTTTAGAAATTCAGTCTTTGACTGGCCATAATCAATGGCACAGTCCTGGATCAGTCCGTTTAATAAATTCTTGAACTTTCTTTTCTTCTCATACATCGAAGGGATGATTGGATCATCCATGAATGGTGTTGGCGGAGAATGAGCTATCCGTGCCACACTCTCTTCTCCAGCAGCTGCAGACAATGGGTGAAACCTGCTACCAGCCAACTTAGGAGAGTTGAAGAACACCTCAGTGAATTAAGGCATCATATTCTTTGATACTTCAGTCGCGGCAGCAGTAACAGGGTTATTTCTTGATGCTTGAGCTCTTTCAGCCCTTCGCCTTGCACGGCGGATCGTATTACGGCGCTGAGATTTAGTGATCTCAGGCACAGTAGAGGATGATCCCAGCTCAAAGTTCCCAAAGGCTGGAGTGTCAGCCATAATGGGAGACTTTCCCTTAGCCATAGCAGCTGACTGAGGGTACGTGAGGTGAGTAAAAATAGAAGGTTTGGCAGTTGCTGGCGCAGCAGCAGACCTTCCCTCAATGTTGATCTGCACAGGAACTGATTGTACAGACTCAACAGCAGGAGTCACCATCTCAGGACGTGGTACTCCGAAAGTCACTCGCAGATTCTCGAATCCAGACCCAAACTGAATCTGGTTGCACTCAGCAGACTGGGCAGCAGCGATGTTGAAGTTGAAAAATAGCTTTCCAGACATTTTCTGTAGTACAAGGGTAATTCCAATCAGAAACTGATCCTTGCGAATATCCGCAAACAATCTGACTGTTGATAGTTGCATTGCTTTGAATATAATTGAAACTTATTCTAAGAAGTGAATGAATTGAAGATTTAAGAAAGATGATCCAATAAAGGACCCACACCAATAAGATACAATCACACAGTGAAAATTTGGATTTGATATTTGATTTGAAGTTTGATAAGAAAAGATCATTAGATTTAGAAATGAATTAAGGACCCTTGTCCTTACGGATTTTAAGTATATAAACAAACATGAATAGATGGAGTTAAGAGCGGTGAAAGAACAGAAATTTATAATCTAAAGCCTGATTTCAACACATTGAATCAAAAACCGAATATGGATGACAAAGAAAACTCTAAGGCGTGCAAATGACACACAAATGACATGCAAATGTCAGACGACAAATGGGCGGCATATCCCCTACCAGACCTAGGACCAAGTCAGTATTCCGGTTGGACATCCGCCAGGCTTTTAGGACGAAGCCGGGTAATCATGGGTGATGTCCACTCGCGTGGGCATAAACATGCAAACAATTGATGGACAGTAAACATGCAAATGTCATACAAGTGACATATAGGCTTGGTTGAATCGATTTAAGGGATTCTACACAATTATACAGTTTAAATGAAAGACAATCAATCAAAAATCAACTCATAAATCAAAGCCAAAATATCGAGACTCCAAAATAAGCATAAAAAGAGAGCATTGAATATAATGAATAGAAAGAAATCAGTTATGATTATGAGTAGACCTGAACAGGATTCTAAGTGACTAATCACACAAAATGACATACAAATGTCAGACAACAAACGGGCGGCATAACCCCTACCAGACCTAGGACCAAGTCGGTATTCCGGTTGGACATCCGCCGGGCTTTTAGGACAAAGCCAGGTAACCATGGGTGATGTCCACTCGCGTGGGCATAAACATGCAAACAGTGGATGGAAAGTAAAAATGCAAATGTCATACAAGTTACATACAGGCTGGGTGACTCAATTTATGGAATTCTAAAAGTTACATAGTTTAAATAAAGATAGAAAACAATCGATGCAATATCAATTCACAATCAAAAACACAGTATCGAAACCCGAAAAACAAAAGCGAATACAAAATTATATATGATGAATTCTAAAGATTCAGAACGAGTTTTTTAGAAATTTTTGGAAAGGAACCTAAAACTAATAATCACATAAGTGACATGCAAATGTCAGACGACAAACGGGAGGCATAACCCCTACCCGACCTAGGACCAAGTCGGTATTCTGGTTGGACATCCGCCAGGCTTTTAGGACGAAGCTGGGTAACCTTGGGTGATGGCCACTCGTGTGGCCATAAACATGCAAACAGTGGATTGAAAATAAACATGCAAATGTCATACAAATGACATACAGGCTGGGGTGACTCGATTTATGGAATTCTACAAGTTATATAGTTTAAATAAAAGCATAAAACAATCAATTCAATACCAATTTACAAATCAAAAACATAGTATCGAAATCCGACAACGAGAACAAACACAGAAATACATACGATAAATTTAAAACCTTCAGAACAAATTTTAGAGAGATTTAGAAAAGAATTCTAAGACTAAAAATCATACAAGTGACACACAAATGTGAGACGCAAACGGGCGGCATAACCCCTACAAGACCTAGGACCAAGTCGGTATTCCGGTTGGACATCCGCCGGGCTTTTAGGATGAAGCCAGGTAACCATGGGTGATGCCCACTCGCGTGGGCATAAACATGCAAACAGTGGATGTAAAGTAATCATGCAAATGTCATACAAATGACATACAGGCTTGGTTGACTCGATTTAAAGGATTCTACACAATTATATAATTTAAATAAAAGTCAATCAATTCAAATCAAATCATATAATCAATATAATAAAATCAAGACAAATCAATTTGGAAAATTTATTGAAATAATTAAATCTATAAATAAAAATCAGAGAAACAAAATCGTATATAAGAAATTCAAAATTTCTAAAGAAATCTAAAAGAAACTAAGGATTTAATTGTACCCAAAAAGTCAGACGAGAAACGGACAGCACTTCGGCAGGACCTAGGACCTGCACCGGTGCTGACTGTTGGCCCATCCGCTTAGCTTTTAGGAAAAAGCTAAGAAAACTAAAACTATCAATAAAATTGTATAAATCGAAAGCTCGAGATAAAATCATCTAAAAAACAAAATCAAGGACTCAAATCAGCAGACTAGACAAAACACCAAAAAGGCTGTGGAAGACACAAAAGATCAAAATTTACATGAAATTTTAATGGCCCAAATATTTAATTAAAATTATATATAATTTTAGAAAGAATTAGTCTTCATTTGAAATGGAGAGAGAAGTCTATCCCCAGTGGAGTCGCTAGAAAAATCTGTGAGAAAATAAAATATCTAATAACTTTATTTTAAAATATAAATATATAATATAATATTTAATTTAGATTTAATAGGTATATAAAATTCTCTTTTATTTTTAATATTGAAAATATCATCATTTATTTTCAAAAGTTTAATATATTATTATTTTAATTTTAAAATATATTTATTCATATATAAGAGAGGGGAGGAGAGAAATAAGAATCTATTTCGTTAAAAATAAGCTATATATATTTTTATTTATTTAAAAATAGTCTATTTTATTTTTTTTGAATATTCTCTTTCAATTGAATCCGTATAGTCGAATATTAGACCACTCCGAAAGGCAAACTAGTATTCGTCTATGGATTCTAAAGAAAGAGAACGATGATTCATTCTTCTAATCAGGTACGGGATAAAGAATATATGAATTATCCTAGAGGATAATCAATACATTCCCTATCTACCTGTTTAGTCTAATGAACCATTAATTTATTCCCACAATCAAGTATATAGACGATATTTAAATTGCTCGTGAAAGCAAGCCAAATATCTAACTATTTCTTGATTAAGGGAATGAGTTTAAACAAAATTTAAATGAAATAGGGTTTTCTTTAAAATATAGTTTTATTCTCTCACATGATTTGTTTTATTTATGTTCAGAATATTTTCTTCCGATTAAATCCACATTGTCGAATATTATACCGTCCCAAGGGGCAGTCTAATATTCTTCTATTGGTTTGAAAGGAAGAGGGGTACAATTCATTCTGCTAATCAGGTGTAATATAAGTAGAGAGAAAGGGACCTTACAAATATAATACAACGTGCCCTCCCGAAGGAATCTAGCACATCATATAAGGTCGGTATATTATTGTAGTTGTTTGAAGATCTCCAAATCCAAATGTGTTAGTGCCCTCCTGAAAGGAATCATAAACAACACATAAAAGATCTTTTTGTTATTTAAATGTTTTAAGAGTCTTTTGAAATCAAAATGTCCAAAGTCCTCCGAAAGGAATCAAACTTTAGGCATAGAAGACCCGAATTCGTTTAATCTAAATTAATTATCAAATCTGACTGATTAAGGTAAATATTAACCAATCAAATTATCAAACTAAAATAGATTAAAGGAATTTAGAATTTAATTGAATAATTAATGGATTTTTAATTAATAAAATTTAGAATTATTAAGAATTGGAGGTTTATTGAATTATTAGTGATTTGAAATTGATTTAGAGATTTGATTTTTAATTGTTGGTTTAATACCACCTTTGTTTCACACCGAGGCCGTGAAGTTTAATTCACCTTCCTTGGGGCTAAGCTAATAGCCTCGTAGGCCTGGGTTACCCAGTGGTACCCGGTATAATTAAGTAGCTTAAGTATGATTAAGAATTAAAAGTTAATGAATTTTATTCAAAAGAAGTTTGATTATTTAATTTAGAAGTTGGTTAAGCATTTCTGAAGTTTTAAAACAATTTTAAATTTTTAGGAATTTTTGGAATATTTTAATCATTTAATTAAGGGGTCCAAAATTGACTTTTTATTTAGGGTTAAATTCTAGAAATTTAGCATTTTACTAAAATATTAGACCTTAAGACAATCAGTTAAAAGGTAATTTTGCTAAAATTGGATTTTTCTGGATTTAGTTATGAAGGTTTGAAGTTTTAAAGTAGTTTTGATCGAAGGTTGACTGATTTGTTGACTTTTTGAAATGAATGAATTTCTAGAATTTTTGTATTTTTAATGAATACTAGGCCTTACTATGATTTGAATGCAAGTGAGTTTGGTCAATTTGGATTTTTGTTGAATTAGTTATGAATTTTCGAAGTTTTAGGTATTTATTGGAATTTTCAAATTTGCTTAATTAAAGGAAAGGGTTTTTTATTGTTTTGCTCCAAATGAATTCCTAATCTTGAATTAGCTCTAAAGGTCAGGAATGACTAAAGAGGAGATTTCTAAGTGTTTGGAATTTATTGGAATTTCTAATAATTATTAACTATTTAAATCAATTAATATTGTATTTTTTATTAATAATTAAATTAAGCTTTAATTTGTTGTCAATTAAGGGGTTTTATTTTTTTTGGTTAAGAAATATAATTCTGGTCAGTTAGAGGGATTATTTATGATTTTTAGATTTAAATGGATTTATTACATCTTCTGAAAGTTTTAATGTTAATTAAGGATTAATTCGAATTTAGTGGGATTTAAGCTTTGGTTTTAATTTTGGAAGGTTGTGAGTTTGTTTTAGGGTTGATTAGAGTTTGATTAGGAATTGATTAGGGATGATTAGGATTTTATTTTGGATTTATTATGAGTTTATTAAACAAAAAGAAAAAGATCCTTAGTGAAGGATCATCCTAAATCTACTAGTTGTTATAGGATTAATTAATGTCCAATCAAGGTACATTTAATCATTGGGTATTGATACTAGTTTTTCTATGTTTGAGTTTCAATCCAAAACGGATGTATAAAGTATATCCTAATTGCTCTAAAGTCTTACTTAAGACACACTTAATTGTTGTCCTTAGTGTCACTAGTTGTAGGATAGAATATGTTTACTAACCTTTAACACTAAATTAAAGCACACAATCAATTCAATGAACAATAAAGAAGAAGTGTCCTAATTCCTATGGATGGATTTTTATAATAAATTATTTTAATCATAGGTTATATGAAACTATGAACTTAAAAATTTATTATAAAAAGAATAGATATATGAAATTGGATTAAGTTTATTTAGAGACATATGTAATATATCTAATTGAAGTTATCCAATTTCATAGCATGATCATATATATTTGTTGATTCTTTAAGCTAGATTAACAGCCTTTGAAAGTAAAATTTAATTAAAGCCTATATATGTATCGGATTAAAATTAATTTTCAGTGAAAGGATGACCTACACTGTCTCCATAGAACTCTAACAGGCTTAATGGATTTAATTTGAATGATTTTGAATTTTCAATAATCTAAGTCAAATTTTGACTTAGATTTTTGTAAATTCATAAACCAAATTGAGATTGCATCAAATAGGCTTAGGAAACTTACACGAAGTCTACCCTAGGCCCTACTACATCTCTGTCAAATTTCAGGTCAAGATAATATATATATTTTTTTTTATTTAAAAAATAAAATAAAAAATTTAGTATTATAAGAAATTATTAAAAGATATTACTCAAAATAATTTTTACTATTTTTATAAAACTACTCAAAATTAATTTTTTATTATTTTACTTTAAAAACAGGCAAAGGCAAGTAAAACCCCTAATTGCTTAAGTCTTGCTACAAGGGGCAAAGGTCTCCTCAAAATCAATTCCCTAATTTGATTATACCCTTAGCAACTAACTAGCTTTATTTCTAATGCTACGTCTGAGTCATTCATTTTATTTTTGACACACCACTTGGTTCCAATAACACTTTGATCTTTTACTTGTAGTTAATTCCAAACTTTATTTCTTACAAATTGATTTAACTCTTCTTGCATGGCCAATATCCAAAATTCATCAAAAAGTGCCTGATTCAATATTAGTGGGTTCTATTGTTGAAATAAGCTGAATATTGACTTCCTTATTTAATCCACCTATGTTCTAACACCTCACTAGGTTTCTCCTATAATCAATTCTCTTGGGTGGTTTTTAGAAAATCTAAATTTAGGCAAAAGGATTTTTCTTTCCAAATTTTCTCTCACATTTTCTTCCAAATTTTTTAATCTATCAATTCTTTAGGGAGTTTTTCCTCAATCTCTTCTTCACAATATGTTGGCTCTTTCTAAATTTCCAGATTCATCAAATACAAACATGTGTGGTTTCTTCAATGACTAAAGTTCTTTTGTTGAAATACTCTATAAATATTTTCCAACACTTGAATATCCAACAAAATTCCTTCATCTTGATTTCTTGGATAACAAATTTTTCCTAAGGAGATTTTCTCATTATTATGATGAACACCTTGACAACCAAAACATGCAAATGATGACAAATTTTGGTGTTTCTACCTTTTAGTATATCATAGGGTGCTTTAATTTAAATTCGACTCACATTCACCCTATTAGAACATAAACAGCAGTGCTAACCGCCTCACGGCCAAAAATATCTAGGAACGTGAGTTATTCTGCCAACTTGGCTCTGGCGATATCTATTTAAATGTTCTGTTTTTTCCTTTCAACTACCCCATTTTGTTTGAGGGTTCTTAGGTGCCAAAAATTGATCAATACCTTTTTCTTACTAAAAATTCCAAATCTTTCATTTTTAAATTTCTCCGTCGACTTTGTAAGTATCATTATTCCATTAGTTTCTCTGTATCAAGTTAAAATTTCCTGAATTCTCTCAAATGATTCATTTTTATGAAAAAGAAATCTACCCAGTCGATTTGAGAAATCATCCAAATACAAATCCGTTATACCTTCCCTCCTAGACTTACTAGTTCTACTGGTCCAAAAAAGATCCATGTGAAGAATTTCACAATGGTTTACTAGTTCTAAGATCATTATAGGACTTAAAAGGGACTTCACTTGTTTTCCCTAATTGACATGCACACAAAGTTGGTCCTTTATAAAGGTCTAGTTTTGGTATAACCTCTATACTAAATTCTTTTGGTAATTCTCCTAAGATTTTTCATACTAGAATTGACCAAAGTCTCCTTAATGCAAAGCCAAGATTCTCATAAGTAAACAGTTGTCAATACAGAAAGCAATAGGAGTATGAAATGAATTCAATCTAGCATGTAAACATTTTTACCTTTTTCATTAAAACTTCCTCATTTAGGGCTTAATATGCAGCTAGTAGGTAAAATTATTCACATTATATCCTTGTACATAGCTGACTTATACTTAACAAATTATTGCTTTAATCCTGCACAATAACACATTGTTCTATAAAAAAGTTTTTAAAAATTACAATCATACCAAATCCAACCAGTTCTTTGTGGTACTTTCTCCAAGTGTACCTTGCCTCCATTCCTGGCTTCCTAGCGATATGAATTGTGGCAGTATCGTCCCAGTCATATGCTTTAACATCCGCTAATCCAGGTTACATTTGCTCCAGACGAGGTTCTTGTGGGTGACGAGAATCCGCAAATATCAAATGTTAGACGCTGGGAACCCCAAATAAGTTTGGGTTCAACCTTTTAGCAATTTATAATAAGATGCATGTATGATATGTCTAGGTTTATGCATCTTAAGTCTCCACATCAGATTAAGTTTATCTTCAAAGTACAGGTGGTGAGCTATATTGTCCCATAAAAATCCACAAAATATTATACATTTAACATTAGGAAAAAATATTCCTAAGTTTTCTTCCATTTGATTGTCTTCTAGAGGATTCATATATTTAGGATATATTTGGTTGAATAATCTTTCAATTTTGGGGGGTATCCTATTATCCTCTCAAGAAGCTCTTTATTGTCAATTATAAAATGAATCTATTTCTTCAAGGAGCTATTTGTATAATTGATCGATATATTTCCTCTCAGATTCATCCTTAAAATTTTTAAAGATCTTTTAAGTTCAGATAGCATTTGATTTTATTTTCCAAAAATTTTCCCCCTTATTCAAGCATCAAATTCATCAAGTAGTTTCATTGGTTGTTATCTATTATGCATGATCTTTCTAAGGATTTCATGTAATCCTTCTGAGCTCTTCTAATTCTAAACTTTAAACTAGCTGCCATCTTTTTTCATTTTCCTATATGCATCATGTCATGTGTTCAGAAACTTCAACGAATTCATCATAGTAAGTCACATACCTCTTCTTGATCTGATTGTTTCATATTATCTTCCATCAATAAAGGTATGGTGCATTCTTCTTCTTTTTCCGTCTCAGTGAGTCTGAAGCTGAAGTTCCGCCAGAAACTCTTTGAAACTTTCTTCTTGCCCTTCTTTCCATAGGTTTTCTCCTCACCTTCTCCTTACCAGGAGTGGGGGCTTGAGTTTTGGGCATATCAGTCTTGATATGACCTTGGTTTACTGCATTCATAACAAATCATTTCATTAGAAACGGCTTGCATTTCTGTTTTAAACTTACCTCTATTCATTGCTTGACGCTCTCTTTGCTTCCTCTTTAAAACAAGCTTCTATAATTGTCTTCTGTCATCAGCTCGCAATATCATACTTCTCAGGTTGAGAGTGTTCCCACTCTGGACGTCTTCCACTTTTAGTGCTATATTCTTCTCTTCGTGGTTCACCTGCATCATCTTTCTTTGACTTACTCCTTGACTCTACAGCAATGAGGAACCTAAGAGATTGTCAAGAGTATAATGTTTAAAATCTTTAACTCTGTATGCAGCAGTAATTTTTGCTCATAAGCAGTGGTGATAAACAAGAGAATCTTATTAACCATTGTCAGCATTAATTAATTCCTACCAAGTGCATGCAAAGAAGTGACAATTTTGTGTAATTTGTGTACATGATCGGAATATAGTTCATTAGGTTTCATGCAAAACATTCCACTAGTATGTTACAAGACTATTGAGCCTTGATGTTTTAACCTATTTGTCCCTTCATAAGTTATTACAAAGCTATATCTATGTCCTTTCCACTTTTTGAAGTGAAAACCCCGCATGTAGTCTTCAGTTTTAAAGCACAAAAGAACTATTAGAATTTGGCATTTTTAATTGTGCTAAGTTCACATTCTTCTATAGTCAATCTGTAAAAGAGTATTCTACATAAATCCATCAAACTAATCTGTTGGTTTTTTGTAGCCAATCCTGGACTAGAATCCGAAGCCGATAATTCAAGTGAACTGTAAGAAAAGTAGAATGGTGTTTTCCAAAAATCAAAAGGAATATTGTCAAACAGTGGAGCAGTGCTAGTGATAGAGTAACCTCAGGATGTGTTTCGATTTCTGAAGTAGCCATTTACGTTAATCAAAAAGTAGTTCAAACTTAGATTTGAAACAAGCTCTGGATACACTTGTTGAGTCTAGAATTAGGTTCCATTAAGCTTAAGTGATATGTCCAAGGCTACCAAAGGGGGTTGAATGTGGTAGTTTAAAAAATTTAGCCCCTTTTGAAATTATGAACCAATAATAAAAATTTCTTTTAATTATAGAAAAATATTTTTCAACCACAGAGTTTTTAAAACTAAATATTAAAGTGCCGGAACGTAAAAACAGTAAAGTAAATGACACAGATTTATAGGGTTCGGTCTAAAACACAGACTTACATCCACTCACCAGAGGCACCCTCTGAGTATTGCACTAATACAATAG
>NW_021320147.1:405917-426746 GCF_001605985.2 Dendrobium catenatum
GTCCAGAGACCAGATCGTCCTGGACGATTATTAATTTCATCTGTACGAAAATTTTCCAGAGGACCAATCGCCACGGACGATAATTTATTTTTGTTTAGACGAAAATTTTTCAGAGACCAGATCATCCTGGACGATAATTAATTTCGTCTGTATGAAAATTTTCCAGAGGACCAATCGCCACGGACGATAATTTATTTTTGTTTGGACGATTATTTTCCAGAGACCAGATCGTCCTGGACGATAATTAATTTCGTCCTGGACGAATAGGACTTAAAAAAAAGTTTCAAGTAAGTTCCTATTCGTTCCATGTGCTCTATAGGAGATAACTGTCTGATCGTCCAGTACGAACATATATCGTCCCGTACGATCAGTATAAATTTTATATGATCTCCTTATGTGTGTGTGTATGTTATTATTCACTCAAAATACAATCACTCCCTTACAATTTGATTTCTAAGAAAAGTGCAAGCTTCAAATTTTACAAAGTATCTAATGCTGAATTTAATTTGAAGTCTTCATAGTCTGGAGTTCGTTTTTCCTGAAATGTTAGTACACACAAGAGAAAATACAATTCTTCTAAAAAATGTTAGGAGATAACTACACATTTGAACAATAATGTTTGGAATCATCAAAACTTCATAAGTTGCAAAAATTTAAAGCATGCAAATAGTAACTATCTTAACACTTAACGTTTTATTTAAGAACCTAGAAAACAAACTAGGGTTTAGGATTTATCACCGTAGAATGGATCGATTGAGTTGAATTTTTCACGATTGAATTTGTAGGCTGTCTACGTGTTGTTCTCCTTCAAGCTTCGAGCCTGGAGGATCACCGGAAACGGAGTTGAGGGAGCTTAAATAGGTGCTCTCTCGGTTCAAGCTTGATCTTGCCTCCAATGAACTCCAAACAGTGGGAAATGATGGAGAAAACAGAGGTAGAGCTCTAGGAAACCAGAACGAAATCTCAAGAGCTCTGGGGATTCTCTGGAATGTCAGTGAGATAGAATGAGCTCCTCCGTCACTTTTGCCCTATTCAGAATTTTGGAGCCAAAAGGAGTGGCTGGGATTGATCAAGGAGGTTTCCTGGATGATTGACACCTGGCCTTGACCATTAGAGGAGCAGGGGAAGTGGCTGGCCAGGTGAAAATGACCCCAAGTCGTTCTCAAGTGGGGGGACCACTAGGTTGGTAGCTCGGGTCTATGGGCTACACCAGCTACTGGGGGAGGTTGAGCTAGCTACAGGGAAACTTCTATAGTCGATTTTAGAGGCTGGAAGGGCTTGGTTCGAGCTAGCTACAGCTTGGTGAGTCGGATTGACCAAGGGAGCTCATTTGAGCTCTAGGTTGACCCTTTGACCAGTCAATAAGGGTCAATCCAGCTGTGGTGGCATTTAGACCTTGGTTAGAGTGCATTCCAATGGCTGAATGGGCCAGGTTTGGACTAGGTTCATTGGGTTAGAGGGTTTGACCATAAAAATAGTCCTTTAAGCCTTGAGTTGACTGGTTTGACCAGTCAACTCAGTCAAGGGCTGATGAGGTGGACCTCAAACAAATTTTGGAGATTAGTGAGGATACTTGCAAAGAGGTTTGAGGCTTGGGAGGTAGAGCTTGAGATGGGATTGACCACATTTGATCCTTTTATTGCTTTGTTGACCATGTTGAATGGTCAACAGTCGAATGGCTGCTTATGTGGCACTGAGGGAGTGACCTTAGGTTGATTCAATGTGGTTTCAGGGTTCAAATGGGTTATTTGGATCAAAACACCCATTTGAACTTTTAAAGAGCCATTGAGTCAAACCTGGTTTACTTGGTCAACCATGTGGGTTCAGGGTTTATAAATAGGTTCAACAGCTTTAGAATATGATTTTGAGTCTGTTGGGTGTGATCCTAGGGTTTAAATGGGTCATCTGGGTCAAAACACCTGTTTGAACCCTTAAAGGGTCTCTTAGGTCAACCTTGTTGACTTGGTCAACCAGGTGGGCCTAAGGTCTGGAAATGGGTTTGATCAACTTTAAATGACATTTAGAGGCTATTGGATGTGGTCCCAAAGTCTGGGGAGATCAATTCAGTCAAATCACTTATTTGGACCCTAAAGGGCCTCTTGGGTCAACCCTGTTGACTTGATCAACCAGGTTGACCAAGGGGTTGGGAATGGATCCAACAGATTTGGTTTGATATTTGAAATATGCTAGAGGTGGTTGCATCCAGTTTGGAGCTCATTTGGTTAGAAATCACTATGTGAGCCCCCTAGGGGTATTTTGGTCATTTTGGGCTCATGACCACTGGGGGCTGAAATGAGTCTAGAGAAAATACAGTTTATTGATCAACATATCAGGATTGATGGTCTGGAAGTAATTGTAGGCTTTGGAGATATCTCTAAGGCTAGGATCTAGTGAATGGCAGGTCCAGTGGCATGGACTGTAAATATTTGAAGATTTTACAGCTTTTGGATTTTAATTTAGTTTTTTTGGGATTAGAGACCTCGGAATGAGTTCAAATTTGGAGGGTTGACTCTAGAGACATGTCCCTTCAGTATGAAACTAACAAAACCTGAATCAGAGTCCATTTGATAGGGTTTTGAAATATTTGAAAATTCACTGGAAAATGTCTTTAGGACAGTGCCTTAGGACCTAAGATCTGGGTCTGGAATTGAGTTGGAATTGTATTGATTTGAGTTTGAGATAGTTTTAGGATCCCATTAGAGACTTCATACAAAAATGAGGTCAATAATCATTATGTACAAAATTAGTTTCGTAAAGATGATGTCCAAAGTATGAAATGGGTGCGTACTAGTCTGTCCCATACAAACAAATAAATTTTTTGAATTGTTCATACTGTACAAAATTAGTTTCATATAGATGACATCCAGAGTATGAAATAGGCTCATGTATGTTCGTACCAAATGAAGCATGATTTGATTTAACTAGTTCATAATATACGACGTAGGGTTTGTTTAGGCAATGATTAGAGTACGGAATGTGTTCGCGTATAATCATACAGGATGAACCTATTTCATTTTTGAACTATTTGTATAGTATGATGTCATTTTGTACATATGACTTCCAGAATATGAAATCAGTTTATACATGATCATACAAGGATTTTTTTAATTTTTTGTATGTATGAAGCACGATCGTACTATACGATCCAAGTATGTTCAACTTGAAATTTTTAGTTTTATGGATGATTTTTCTAGCCTTTCATATAAAAGAGTCCTATAAATTGACTATCTATGATTCTTCTACTAATTTTCTCTTGAGAGTGAGAGTGAAAAAGTTTTTGGGAGAGTATTTAGGAGTGAGGATTGAGAGATTTTGCAAGTGGGATTTGTTAAGGGTTCACAAGATTGCCCAAAGGTGAGATTCTCTTTATAATTTCTTCAAATATTTATCCTACTTCTTTGAAGACTCTCAAGAGAAGATCTTTGGAAAAGATTCTATACTTTTCCATCACCAGGAGGGTGAGAAATGATGTTGGTACTCTACCATCATCAGGAGGGTGAGAAAGGATGTCGGCACTCTGCCCTCATCAGGAGGGTGAGAAACGATGTTGGTACTCTGCCATCACCACGAGGGTGAGAAAGGATGCCAGTACTCTGCTATCATCATGAGGGTTAGAAAGGATGTTGGTACTATATCATCACCAGAAATGTGAGAAAGGATGATGGTACTCTGGCATCACCAGGAGGGTGAGAAAGGATGCTGGTACTTTTCCATCACCATGAGGGTTAGAAAGGTTAACGGTACTCTATCGTCACTAGGAGGATAAGAAAGGATGCTGAGACTATATAATTACCAGAAGGGTCAGAAAGGATGATGGTACTCTGCCTCATCGAGGTTAGTGGAAGAGTGGTTATTATAAGGGCTTCTTCGCCTTGCTGAGGGAGAAAATGGAGAGACACTTTAGTATAGTGCAATACTTAAAGAATAAGTCTTCAGAGAGTGGATGTAGGTCTAGTTGGACTGAACCATTATAAAATTTTGTGTTCTTCTATTTTTATTTTTACTATTTTTTATTTTTGCACATTTATGTTTAGTGGTTGAAAATTTATTTTTGAGAAAATTTCATCTTTGTGCAAAAAATATTAAATCGATTTTCTAAAATTCCAATAAAATTTTTTTAATTACCAATTCACCCCCCTTTTGGTTAGCCTTGGGACAAATCCTTAGGTCTAACAACCTATTTAAACTTTCAACTTGGTTGTTTGGATAGGAAGAAATTAAAAGAGGAGAATAAGAGAGAGGATAGAGAAATATGTCTTTGAATCATATTTCAATCATTCATGTTATTGATTTTGTTCTGTTCATTATAAGTGACTAATCTCTTACTTCTATTTTTAATGAGTTTGATTTCTGCAAATTTATCTCTCTTAAATCTATTAAAAATATATTATCTCCTAATTTCATAAGCTTCCACCATACAAGTTTGGATATGCTATAGACTTGATCATTTTGAATGATTTAATATATATTCATTATATTTTAAATAAAGTATTAAATGATATCATATACATGATATGATAACTCCTTGTGATACCCTACTGCCCCACGTGATTCCCTGATTTGGAGTTATTAGGAATTGGAGATTAATTGGGAGTTATAAGGAGTCAAGATGACTTATTTGTGTGATTCAAGGGGAGTTATAAAGAATTTATTTATTGAGAGTTATAAGGGGCAACTAATTGGGAGTCATAAGTGCATGAGCAAGATACTCTTAAGATACACTCATAAAGAATCTGAATACTTATACTAACAGAGCTACGAACACTATACTGAAATTATGATTGACACTAATATTATTTTATGTCATTAACATTACTTAAAATTATTGATGATGATATTAATATTATTATTATTATAAATACTATTGACTTTTATTGATATTATGATTGATGATGTAATGGATTGAGATGTGATAAACTAGAATGATAAATTGATACAAATAATTCGTATAGACTTTGATACATATATTTCTATGTTTGATTTATAGCATCTAATTCTCTTTTATCTTGAATTAATTTCAATTGTAAGATTTTAATTATTTTTTGAGCTATGTGCTCATTATATTGTTTTACATATTTTCAGGAAAGTGTAAAGATCCTTTAATATGAGGCTCCGAACAAGACAAAAATATAGTGATGTTTATTTTTGTTGTTTATTTGTAATCTCTAATTAAATGAAAAAAAATGAAAGACTGATTTTATTCTTCCAATATAGATCCTAGAGGGTGACACCTTATGTCTACATATGTTATTTTAGGAAACGAAAAAGCTGAGCTTGAATATATTAGAAGTTGATAAGGTTATTTTTTTATCGAGGAAGTTCAATATAAAGGTATTTTTAATAATCCAATTATTTATATATTCAGACAAATTAACTATGTACTACATTATTACTTATAATTCTTTAGGTTGATATGCAAAATGAAATTTGAATAAATTTTTATATTTTTCTTTAACTTTTGGATATTTAGTTAGATATGGTATGTTGTAAATTGAAGATGAGATAATTAAGAATAAATATGATTCATCTCGTAAATTATAGGATATGACACATTATTCCTTTAATCCAATGTTATAATATTATCTCCTTTGGCCATTAATAGGGGAGAAATCTTTCTTCTTGATGGATAATGAAGAAATCCAATGTGTTATTCTATTACAGGTGAGAAGACCACTACTCTAACTCACTGATAGAACAACTACACCATGCAAACCTTTGAGATCATATGGATCCCTTCTAATTTCAAGTATGCCATTTTTATAACATGGCAACAAAACTTAATAAAATATTAAGATGAAAGTGAAGAAGAAAATACTATATAATTGTAATCTCATAATGATATCTCACCTTTTAAGGTATTCAAATAAAATATAACAAGATATCTATAAAATAGAAATTTTCATCTTTATGATGTTTTAGGGTTTATAAATAATTTTTATATCAAGCACTATAAGGAAATCAGCATTTACAGGTGGTAATTTTGGCAGTCAAATGACCGCCAGAATTACTAACAGTTAAATCGACTGTCTGATCGCTGGTATTAACCGGCGGTTTACCCGATGATGTTTAATAATACACCACTCGAAATATCAGCGGTATAATAACCCTCGGGTAGGCCAATTTTTTATTTTCACGTCACCTTTACCAGCGGCCAAGTCGCCAGTGTTAAGTAATTTTTTCACGGCAGTTGAAACCGCCAGCGAACCACAAAAAATTTACCTAATATTGGCCAAATTGAGTTTTCCTCCTCTTTTTTTTTTGTATCCTTTTCTTGAGTTGTCACGATCGCGATCGCCTCCTACTGTCTCCGTAGGAATCCAGCTGCTGACACCCTAACTTAGGCCAACAATCTCACTCTCACTCCGGTCGCCGATCACGCCCGCACTCTGCCACCGAAACCCGTCGATCGAGGACTTCGGCAACACCCTAAACTGAAGGTTTGAATTTTTTTCTTTTACTAAACTTTTTAATATTAATGTGTCATTCTTTAAAACTGTGGGAGAGAGTTATGGAGCATAATTTGGATTCATGCCTGATAGGTATACTATGAAAGTCATACATTTATTGAGAGGTTTGATGGAGAAGTATAGAGAGAAAAAGAAATATCTTGATATGATATTTATTGATTTAGAGGATTTTGGAGGTTTACACAAACAACATTCTCATCAAAAGTAAAGAACCACTCAGTCGCCTTATTAAATCATTTTTATAAGTTTAATATTAAGGTTAACCCTTCCATGTTTGTGTTCAATGTAAGCTTTGAAATTTTCATAGGTTGATCTCTTGATTAGACAAAATCTATTTTACACCTAATTTAGCACTATAAGTCTTATAGCTAAAACACCCTTACCATTTGTTAAGATTCTTCCAATAAAATTTTGGATAATATTACCATAAAATTTTGATAAGGTTAACCATATATTCTTACACATATTTCCCTAATCATGAGTGTCCTCCATATAGCATTGTAATTTCACTATGGATGTTTTATTAACCAAATTAGAAAATTCTAGAGTTTCAAAGAATTAATGGATTTTAGGAACTATCTAAATACGTTAACTAAGGGGTTAAACAAAACTTCATCCTTGAAGTGGCAAAAAGTCAAATTTTAACTAATCTCTGAGGTGAGCGACATTTTGATGGGAGGAGTGAGAAGTGGAAATTCGGGATGGATTGCAATAATTCCGTCTCTCCTCTGTCTAAAAACAAATTGAAAAGTGATGAAGCCATGATAGAAGATGGGAAATTCTTTATTCCTTCCAAATCAGACAATCTGAATAAAAAGTTTAATAGAGAATTGAATATGTTTGGTTCAATAAAAGGGAGCCTAAGAGGTAAAAAGTTGAGTAATGGTGATGGTGTTAGAAACACTTCATCATTAGTAACATAATATGGTCATAGAAAAGTTTGAAGGGGTCCATGGTTGGCTTGTGGACTGGGTAAGAATGTGGAAGATTGTGAATAGCAAAATGGATGAAGAATTGAAGATTAAATGTTCCTTTTCAGAGGATGATTATGTATTTCAATTATTCTTTTTTTAAGTATTTAGTTTTCTTGCTTTATCTAGTTTTATTTTAAGCATAAGTTGAAATTTGGAAAGGAGATTTAGATTATTGAAAACTAGTCATCATTCTACTTTTTATTTTTTACCTAATCGGGAATTTTGGGATACTAATCAACCTTTAAGATTGTTTAATCTTTGATATCCCCTCCAACCCAATTGGTTTAAAATGATTAGTAGAGGATCCTACTTTCATTATGATGTTTCCTGTTTTCTGGAATTCTTCTATATGCTTAAAATAATTCAAATAAAGGCTTCCTCTCTTTTTCAAAGGAGTGCCTAGGTTTTTAGTTTGTAATAGCTTCTTTTTAAATTCTATGCTATATGCATCTTTCAAAAAAAAATAAGGGGTTAAAAGTTGGTTTTTAAAATTAGAGTGAATTCCAAAGGTTTCATATTTTTAACAAATACTAGGCCTTAATATGAGTTGTTAGACTATTAGCACGCTTTATTTAGAGTTTTCTATGAAAAGTTATGAATTTTAGAAGTTTTGACCCGATTTTGACCTAAGGTTGAACAAATTGTTGACTTTTTGACTTTGACTAGATTTTGAGGGTTTGACATTTTTAAAAAATAATAGATTTTAATTAGAGTCTATAGCCTTTGAGTTTGACTGATTTGGAATTTTCTACAGATACTTATGATTTTTGGAAATTTGGGTATTTTAAGGATTTTTTAATTGTCTTAATTAGATAGCCCATTTAATGATTTGAACCCAAACAAGTATTAAACACCTTGAAATCAACTCCAAAGATCAGAAATAATCCAAGGAAGTATCAGCAAGTGTTTAAAGAATTTTTGAGTTTTTTTAGTTATTTTTAGTTAATTAAACTTTATTAAATATTAATTTTTAGTTAAAATTAAATTAAGGTGGAATTTAATATCAAATTAAAGTGGTTTAAATTTTAACTGATTAAGAGTTAAATTATGGTCAGTTAGAGGTATTATGTGCATTTTTGGGATTAAAATTTGGTTTATACTAATTTTTTAAAATTTCTAAGTTCTTAAAGGGGCTGAAATTTGATATGTTTAATTTTCTAAACTAATGATTCCAAATTTAGTCAAATTTATTATGATTCAAAATATCACTAGGTTTATTATGTTCAAGTTTTACCCCTATTAGGTGTATGTACAGCTACCTAGAAATTTTTAAGTTTTTTAGACATTTTGCTAATTATTTTTCCTATGTGTCTCTACTATTCAAATGGGTATGAAACTTGGTGTGTCTAACCCTGGTACACATACATTCAATTCACAAAAATTTCACAGCAGAATGCTAAACATCTAGAGAGTTATGAATTTTTAAAGTTTTGGGTCAAAAATGAACCCATCACATTAGAAATTCACATCACAGAAAATTACAAAGCATATGACCCTAGAAAAATCAAAACATATGCCTAAGATGCTCAAGAACATTCCACCAAAATTTCGAATCAATTTGATCTCTGGATTGCAAGAAAATTGAAAGAAACTAAATTCAAATAATCAAAATTTTCTCAAAATCTAGAGCTCAAAACAAATTAAAATTAATTTTAATAAATATTACATTAAATAATCTATCAAATGAGCCCAAGAATGTCCCATTTGGTGGAAAACTCAATTTTCTATGAATTTTAGAAAATCTAGGCATTGTTTTGAATTTTTAATCCAATTTTGGTCAAATCAGTCACCGGCGCCAATCATTGGCAATGATTGGCGCCGGAACGACGGCGATAAATGATGGCGCGACATATGGCATAGCATGACCCTCCACTTAAATGAGTCAGTGATCCATTAGGATCGCTGATCTAGCCAGTAATAAACCAACGGTCGTGATCGTGCCACGCAGGCACCCTTAACCACGGAAGAACTGTACTCATCCTGTGGGAGAAGACCGCGTGGTCTGGCTTGATCGAAACTGTCTGAACTTCGATCGGACAGTCCAGATCTGCCAAAATTTTGCATTTCATTTCGAATGGAAACTTGAAATGCCCATATCTCCCAAAATACTTAATGAAATCTAACAAAATTTGAAACATAGCTTGGGGACAACATAATCTTGCAATGCTTGGAGTTTGGAGGCTCCAGGCATTGCAAAATTGCTACAGTTTCAAATTGAAATTTAAATTCAAAATGAGCATAAATTATAATCCAACTGTCGAATTTTTGCGATCTTGGTCTCCTTTTGCTCCTATTGATGTCCTCTACAAGTTTGGTGAAGATCACGAGAGCTTTTGATGGTTGGATCCAAAGTTGTGCAAGAAAACCCTCTTTCTCTCACTAAATGTTCTCTCCTCACTAAAATAGTGATTTGAGTCTTGGAAATGATGAGGAGAAGCCTAGAAAGGCCTTAGATGTGGTTGGAGAAGATGGGAAAGAGTTTTTTGGAAGGTTTTTTAGCTACTAGAGTTGGTGCTTAGATGATATGAGAGAGAGGATCATCCCTTAGGTCAAGTTTTCCCTCTCCTAAATCCCTTGATTTTGAATGGATGGATTTGATTCAATTAAGGGAGCCTTGGATGCATGACATGTGTCCCCTAAGCTGCCCAAAGAAAGGGAATAGGATTGGTGGTGAGTGTGACCTCTCTTGATCCATGGGAAAGGGGGCCACAGCTTTTTTCCCATTTGGATGAACCAATGCTTGGCTTGGTTTTGGCGGCTGGCTTGAGATCTCTTATGGAAGGAAATAGGTCACTCTCCAGTAGATTTGAGCAGGTTTTAGACTAAGCCATGGATTGCCAAGGTGGCTTGATGATGTGGCCTTGATTTTGCCTCGTTTCATGGGCTTGAAATGAGTTTGTTGACTCATTGACCCCATTGACCAGTCAATGATGGTTGGGATCGGCTTAGAGAATATCAAGGGAGCTGTATGGATCTATCCTAAGGAATTCGGAATCAAGGGGTTGAAGCTTTGAGCAAATACATGAAGTTGGAGAGGGTTTTGACCACTCTAAATGGGTTGACCAAGTAAACCCAAGAGGAGAATTGACTTGAAAGTCTTTGGACATGTGAAGGGTGTCCAATTAAATAATTTTGAAGGGTTAATTTGATTCAAATGGGTTGAATGATTGAATTCGACAAGTTTGTAGGTAAGAGGTTGATTTGGTCAACCATGGTTGACTTGGTCAACTTGGTCAAGCCATGAGTCAAGTTTGGGTCAAACAAGTTCAATGAGTGTTTTGAGATCAATGGAAGTGATCCCATGCATTAGGTCGGTCATTTGGGATGAAAATGGATGTTTAAATCCATTAAGGGCATTTTGGTCAATCATTATTGACTTGGTCAACCAGGTCAAACCAAAAAGTAAGTTTGGGTTCAATGTTTTCCTAAGATTATTTAGGATTTATTGGTCATTTGGAGTTTGATACGGGTTGGACATGTTCAAATTTGGGGAAAAGACCAAAAATCTCCTTAAAAGGTATTTTGGTCTTTTTTTACCCCTATTCAAACTTGGATCAAATTGGCTATGGGAAAGTGTAAGTTGGTGGTCAATATGTCATGGGGGAGGCCATGGACATGATCAAGTGGTTTGGGGAAGGTCCCAAGGTCAAATTCCACTAGGTGACAAGTCTAGTGGCATAGATCGTAAATATCTGAATGTTTTACAACCTTTGGAACTGAGTTTAGTTTCTGGATTTAGAAACATTGAATTGAGCTCAAATTTGGAGGGTTGACCCTAGAGATATGTCTTATCAACCTGTAATTGATATACTCTGAATTGGATGTTAGTTAATTGGGTTTTGAAGTATTCGAAAAAGCATTGGATAAGGCCTTCGGGACCTAAGCCCTTGGCCTTGGATTTTGGTCTGGGTGTCCTAAAATCTAGATTGATCCTAGAGCCTAGAAATTAGAAGGATCCTATGATCTAGGAAGTCTTGGGCTCTAAAGTTCAGAAAAAAGTCAAAATGACCTCATCTAAAAATGAGGTCAACAAAAGTACCCCACAAACTTAAGGGAAAATTATATAAGATGGTGGTTAGACCTGGAATGCTTTATGGTGCAGAATGCTGACCATTAAAAGGGAAGCATAATATTGATTTAAAACAAACACATAAAATGGTTTCCTTTTGATAACCCGATTATGAGAGTAAATGATATTTCTTTCTTAGATTTAAATAAGATTTAAGGCCACATATCTTCTAATAATTGATTTCATAACTATATAGGGAATGTTTGCTTTAATATCTAAATGACTATCCAAGAAGAAAGATATTAGATATATAACATATTGTTAATGGGCCAGAGAATATTGATAGATGAATTTATGCATGGAATTGAGACTTTTATTCAAGTTACATCTTAACTACCTCCCTTTAAGTTCGTTGGAATTTTTTATATGTTACATCGATTTACTAATTATTTCTTTTAATATAGATGACTTTAGGTGACAATCCTCCTCATAGATCCTTCACTTCAAAGTTTTCTCATAAGAAATATTCGAGCGTTGGACCAAGAAGACCTAGATATGGTAATGAAAGTAAGGGGCAGAGATCAGTTCCATTAGTGATACCATCACCACCACCACCTAGGAGGCAGTAGCAGTCCCCTAGTGAGCAGAGTCAGGGACAATTAGATCCACCTGTGGTTGGTGTACCACCACACTTTTCTGAGTACTTCCATCATACGTCGATGAGTCCCCAATTTCCATCTCTAGATCAGACATATGCATCTCCATTATCTCCTTACCCTTTTTACCCCCACCCATATTATTACCTATATCCTGTGCAGCTAGAATAAAGTGGACCATCTACATAAGGAGAGGTTTGTGTTGGAGATCCTACAACTGTAGTAGATAAGCATCTATACATTGAGCCTGCGAGCGATACGTAAGTTCAGTTCATTTTGTAAAGTTATTATAATTTGATATATTATATATTATTGACAAAAAATTTAACCTGCAGCTTCAATATCTCAAGGTCACATACCCATAAGATTCGGGACACATATGAAGCAAATATGATGCTCCTTAGTTATCATGGAAGAAGATCTTAAAGAAAATTAGGTATATATAGTTAGAGAATTTCAAGTATATTTATTTGGCTTGAATTAAATATTTGATTTATTTTATATTAAAATTATTTATTATGCCTATTTTTTTAACAGAAAGATTTTAGGTGGTTGTTTGAGCATGGTATGAGGATCAGAATAAATTTTGAGAGGAGTGGATCGACTCATCTTAGGGATATGTTCACGGATATTAGAAAGTTCGGGCGGCGTCCATTATGGATTAGAGAGGGCATATGTGCATATTTGAGTAGAGCTCGCCCTGAGTTCACAAAATTGAGAGAGCAAAATAAGAAGAATAGGGCATATGATTGTGGGGGTTTAGGAAGCTCTCTTCATACTGGTGGATTTGTGCCTCATACTAAATATATACAATAATTGATAAAAGCTTTTAATTAGTTTAATAAATATATGTATATTATTTTAACTATATCTTCTATTTTTAGAAAAAGTTTTTTTTGTCGGGAGCCGACACCACTGGAGTTACATACCAGAACTCACCAACATCAAGCTGACCATCAGTGGGTTGGTAAAAAGGTAAAAAAAGTTCATATGAGTATAATTTTTGGAGTAATAAAAAATAATCTTAGATTTTTTTTAAATATAAATTTATTTTATTGATTTATTCTGGCAGGAAGATATTATATGAGTTTGGGAAAGTTATCATTCTACTGTGAGGGATCATCTTCAGGATTAACTCAGTATTTTGAGTATCATATGTGATTAGATATTATCAGAGGAAGGCAGAGGGGGATGGTATATGTCTTGGGTTCGCAAGGCTATGTTTATGAGGATTGTTCATCTACATTAGTATTTTATGATGCTAGTGGAGCTGAAGAAACTGTTAGCCAAAGGGGTTGTTGCTCTGATGAGAGAGAATGAAGAGATGAGAAAGATTCAAAATGAGATGCAGGCAAAACTGCGATCCTATAGAGAAAAATCAAAGAAGGAAAGAGTAAGAGCAAACACATGAATCAAAAGGTAGCGAGGACACGAGGATGATTAGTGCTGTTATTTGTTTGATAAACTTTTTGGTGTATTCTGAACATCTTATTGTGAATTTCATATGTTATGTTTATTGTAGAACATATACATTTCTATTTGTTTAAACATTTATTTATGTTTATTATGGATTTTAATTTATTGATTGTGTTTTGATATTGAATGTTATATATGTTAATTTTAAACTCCATTTATATGGGTTGATTATAGTGACGTGTTGCCCTTATGTGTTATATGTGTTTTGAATTATATGCATGTATTATGGAAATTAGAGTAAATAGAGGGTGGTTGTCAAATTTTTTTGAAAATACTTAGATTTTTGGCAGCTAACCGACTGTTTGAATGCCGAAAACTTTGATACCGGATGCTTATTTTAACCACCAAAATTTTAATATAGCCGTCGGGAAATACCGGCAGCTTACGACGATAAACTGTCGGTCACTCAGAAGTTAACCAGCTACTAGACCGCTGGTAAAACCAACATTTGAGATGGCCGAAAGCTAATCACTAGCGCTATGGCCGCCAAAAATTACCGGCTGTGTATGCCACCATAAATTATCGATTGTGATGCTGCTAGAAAACCATCGATAAAATTAACTGCTGAAAATTGACCGTCGTAATTCATTTCCTACATGTTTTATACTGATGGTCTCTAAACCGTCGAAATATCACAAGTACTTTTCAAAACCATCAAAAAATTAATGCTAACCGCAAAAAAAAAAAAAAAAAAAAAAAAAAAGGCAACCCCAAAAAAAAAAAAAAAAAAAAAAAAAAAAACTGTTGGTAATTCACAATTTTCATGTAGTGAAGTGAAAAAAATTAAATTCTAAAATTTGTTATTTTTAAACTGTGGCAAGATCACTTAGTATGCTAATCCCTATATACAATATGATTTATATGAAACATAAAATCATATTTTTTCTTGATTGTCCTATAGAATGCATGTCATATAGTAGCTATGTATTAATTACCATATTATTATCATATGTTAACTAGATTAAATTAATAAAAATATTATATAATATTATATACATCATAGAATATGAATAATTTAAATTTTGGATTAGTTTAATTAAGTAATAATAATATGATAGATTAAATTTGTATTTAAATTTGATCATATTGTTCGATATACATCATATTAGTTCATTTAAAATTAATTTAGGTATCTCGTAATTAATGCAAATTTATCTTATCTGGATTGTCTGAATATAAGGCATATTGTACAGTATGATCAATTTATAAAATTAATATTTTTAATTTTTTTTTTAATTTATCTTATATATGCATTTTGATTGTTTCACGAGTTTCTTTAATTGGAATACATATACAAAGTGACAAAAAAATAAGAAAATTATAATACATGAATATGATTAGTACAACTCTCATATGAGTTATCTTTGACTCTTTGTGAAACTTTAAATTGCTAAATTTTGTTCATGATATATATTTTTTCTTGAGCTATGTTCATTGTTTGAGTCCTTATATGTTCTAGATTTGCACACCCACATATAGACTTCATTTACTTCTATAATCTATTAGAATTAAAACATGTACTAATAAAGATTAGTCCACAATATATAATTTCAACCATATTATGTTTGCAATCATAAAAAAATCCATAATATAGCTCTAGGCTAATGGGAACAACATGGACTATAATTCTCAACATCGCATTACTAGATCCCTTTTCATTATAGGACATGTTTCCATGGAGTGATCAACTCAACATAAATTACCTCAAATCCTTTAGTTAGATCCCTATAGGAGGTGAAACTCTCTTTAATAAATCTATAAATGAACATCTAATATATTGGACAATAAGTGATCATATGTTACTAAGTTCTTGAAACTAAATAACTCCAAGATGTATGCCATGCATTTCTTACGACTTACAAGTGATGATGCTTACTATTTTTTTTCTCTTAGTGTGTCCTCCTCATTTGTTATGACCAATCAATCCTCTTCTCTTCCATCTCCCAATTAGGCCACATGATGAGTTTTCTTTCCATCAAACTTTGAAAGGTCTCTCCTAATTCTCTCTCAAAATTGTATTTTTTATTTTTTGTTTGTGGAGTTAGAGCGCAATACAATTTTGGATTGTTTGAAGATACTGGTGGCATAAACTATAAGTTAAAGTACATTTTACTTGATTGGGCATTATAAAGGAAGCGGTTAACCTCTTTGGAGGATAATTAATGATCATATCAAGATTATAACTATAGAGCAAGAAGCTTCAAGAAAATTTGGAAATAATTATTTGTCTATAAACTACAAAATGAGGCCATATATTTGCATGCACATGCACAAACATCTCCCGCTATTTTGAAGTGTAGTCCATAATTGATGGTGTAATATATGTTATAGGAGAGTCACAAAAAAGCACATAAATTATATTTGTATAATTTTTCTTGTAGCAAATTAAGTTAAATGTTGTAGAGACGAGGATGCACAACTGGATGAGTGGATTCACACTTAGAGACAAAATGGAAATTGAGAATATATGGGAAAAGATTAGAGTAGCTCTAGTGGTAGATAAGATTAGAGAGAGTCACCTTAGATGGTTTGGGCACATAAAGGGTTAGCCTTCCAATGAAATGGTTGTAATAGCCTAGTTTCCAATTTTTAAATTTTGTTATGTGGGCACTGTGGCCCTAGCTTTGGTGACATCTCAAATTTGAGCTCTCAAGAAAATTGAGAAAATGAGGAATTTAGTGTACACTATGGCACTGGGGTGACTCTGCCATGGAGCTGAGTCTCAAGTGGAGAGAATTTAGGATAATCTACCTTAATAACATGGTTTGGGTGACTCTGCCATGGGGCGAAGATTCTCTGGGAGTATAGTAGTGCTAGAGAGTTAAGTATCATGACACTAGGTCAAAATGGTAGTTTTTAAATATTAGAATAACTAAATCCATTTTAATTAACTCATTACCCTAACCACCACCCTCCCTCACTTTACTTCTTGGCTAAGGGAATAAAGGTGAAGAGAAGCGAGAGGGGAGAGACAAAGTTCATTACAGGTCATTTTCTTTTGTCGCTCTAATTGAGAAAATTGTTTGATCATGATAGGTAACCTAAATCCTATCTTTGTTTTCACTAGTTTTGATTTCTCATATTTTATCTCTCATAAAATCAATTTGAATATAATATCTCTTATTCTAGTGATTTTTTATCGTATAGCTTTTCGATGTGTTAGACATAGTCATCTTGAGCATTTTGACTATTTAATATTAAAATTTCACCAAGTGGTTTTTGCTTATATATTATTTTAAATGAAATAAGTATAATAATATTATTATAAAATAATAAGGAATCAATAAACTATATTAAGATATGAATTTTACGTTATGCACATATATACTATTCATTTAGTATAATATGCACTTCTGATATACTATAAGCATATTGATAAGTATATTGGCAATTGTATTGATTATATACAGTGTTGGCTATTATAGTTTATATGATATAAAATACATGTAAAAGAAAGAAAGGTGGGTTGAAAATGATTGATTAATTTAGGCTGGTTGGAGACATATTGCCCCATATAGGAGGGTGGTTGATGGGCTTTTCTTTAAATAAGATTTGTGGTGTAATCCTGAGTAATATGAAAAGGGAAGTATAACGAGTCTAATTGATGTAATATGATATACCAACAATAAAAAAATGATGACTTCTTACATAAAATCCATTTGACTCATGACTTGCGATATGTGACTAATTCTTGTAAACATGATTGATATAATTCAGATTGATTCATGTAGGGTTGGCCTACAAGGCTGGTTGCATGGAAAAATCCAAACTTGCTTATATTACTTATATATACATATGTGATATTAACATATTTGATACATTACATGTGACATGATATAATACATATACATGCTATAGGACATATAGGCACATGGATAAGATACATACATTGGCATATAATTTATACGAACTATATGATATACATGATACACATTGCATATGATATTGATATTATAAGACATGTATTCACATATGACATTATAAATAAAGTTGATACATGGAATAATGCATTTGATGGGAACATGATATACACACATTTTATAAATATTGTATTTCATGTATAAGGAAAGTGTAATGATTTCATAAAATGTTATATAAACTGTTTTATAATTGAGAAGCATAAGAATGATATAACATAATGGTCCTTTTTCATATTATTGATCACTTCTCATAAGATATACAACTGCACTTATTTTATTACTCGTATGATATGACACCGTTCACATCGATTGCTACTTGCTTTTACCATTATATTTTCATATTGATGTTAGTTTAATGATTACGTGCATACTATTTTCACTATCTTACATAAATTGAAGATGTATGTTCTGATAATATATTGAGTTGTTAGCTCACTCTATGATTTTTGCATGTTTTCAGGAAGTGGATAGAATCTAATAGAGTGAGAGAGATCAAGCAGTCCCATGTTTTCATTTATTTTGCATTTTGGTTTTTTCTTTTGTAGTCATGAGTTTAGAATGACAGACTGATGTATTGATTGACCTCCAAACAATTATATATAAATTTTGAGAAATAAATTTAATCATGTATTTTGATGAATATGATTTATAGTTTCTTCTGCTGATGATTTTATTCTTTAAAAGAGATTTGTTGCTCGGGTAGTTTAATTAATAAGTAAATAAATAATTCTTCTAAATTAGATCGAGGGGCATGACATTGATTAGGAGAGTAGATATTTTAAATTTGGCCTATATTAATAAAGGTATAGGGGTTAACCTAAAAAGTCTTGGTTATAAAATATCAGAAATGACTTTTATTTGTTAGATTTAAATGATAATTTGACTCTTAATAAGGCACAATAGAGAAAAAAATTTATGTAGCCAACCCCATATAGTGGGATAAAGACTTAATGTTGTTGTTTTTGTTTTTATAGTAAATAAGCTAGGTTTATAGCTGTGCACTAGATGAGACCAATGAGTGAGTTCTAAGAAAGGGAAAGTACCCTTTACTAATTTGATATAGAAATTATTATATTTGGTGGGCGAGCAGTTTAGAATTCTTGAAAAGAGTGGTCTGATTAGGTATGTTACCTATGAAGATCCGTCGATTAGTTCAATATATGAGATTGTCGTCTAAATTGAACTTGTTAGTTTTGACAACTTGTGCCACAAGTATGAGTAAGGCATAATACAAGGAAACAAGTCATAAATGATTCTAAGATATGTGTATTACATTAATAAATTGTAGAGCTTAATTTAAGTTTATCAATTTTACTTGATAAATAAAGTAAAATTTTATTATTTTAATTTTTATCATCATCATTATCAAGATAAATATACTCTCCAAATTCAAAAGCCCCCACATGAATAGAACCGAGTAAAATGATCAGAATTTAAACAAGAATTATTGCCAAATATAATTATTGCCGGAAGGGCAAATTTTAAATTTGTTGCTGCCCAACCCGTTCTAGTTTTCAAACCACGTGGCAGTTTTAACAGATCGCTGTACACAGAATCCAATAGGATTCCACCACGTGGAATGGCAATAGATGTGGTAGCAGGCGGTGGGATTACTTTTTACCGGGAAATTGAGACCGGATGCCGGTGGTCGATTGGCTCTATCTTCTCCTCACTTGAACAAGCAGAAGATCTTCTTTACCCCTTTGAAACCCTAGGCTTGCGTCTGCGTTTTCTACGGCCGTCCTTTCCCCTCTTACCTGAGTATTTGATATCGGCCAGGCAAGTTGCGTTTCACTGGCTGGAGTGAGTCAGAAAGTCGATTGACCTCTTCGTCGGTGGCGGCGGTGTGTTTTCAGTTGATACCCTGAGGTGAATGGATCAATGGAAGCCCGCGGAGGGCTTCTTCCAGGGGATGGCCGTGACGGGTATTTCCGGCAATGATTTTGGCCGAGAGGGTGATCCGGGCGTGTGGTCCGGTGGATTGCCGGTTCCCTGTCCGGATTCGAGGTTGGTGCTATTTTTTATCTTATCGTGCTTCCTCGGTGTGATTATTATGTGAACAGTCATTTGCGGCTAGTTCCTGGTTTTGAAGACCACGAAGATCTAATTAAAATAAAAATAAAAATTATTGAGTGATAAATTTTGGTTAAATGCCGTGTACAGTGCATTGAGCAGGTTGTAAACATTTTGAAATTCTTCCTTTATTCAGGAATAGGCTTGTTATATTGAGTATTAGTTGGAGGAGAAGCTATGTGACGTTCTATCCTGTCATATTAAGGCTCTTGGTTTTGGACGGACATTTGTTGGTGATCGTTTGTTGGAAGAAGTTAGATAAATCTTGTTAACGGGCGGGAAATGCAACTATCGGATAAAAGTTGTTAAAAATGATTTCTGAACGATATAGTTAACATAATAGGCATCATTCAGTTCAAACAAATGGAAAGTTAGGATTCACAGTCGACTGCAAATAGTTGGGTAACTTTTATTAACATATGTTCGTGGTGGTTTTTGCAATGGAAAGCTCGATGGTTGATATACTTATGTAGGTAAGATTTATGAGGTTGAATTTGATAAGCAACATTGAACATAATTGACATTTTGGAGAAACAGAACTTTCTATTTCCCCTTTTGGCTTGCACAACTATGCTTTTGCTTAAATACCCAAATATGAAATATACATCAAATTTGACGTTGTCTCATGTCGTAGCTTCTTCAATTTGAATCCTTCAAAGGGGGAGGCCCTCTGGGTAGTAGGAATTCATGAATAGTTTCCTATTCATAAAATTCTTCATAAAATATAGGGTATTTATAAACATATTTTGGGACTGCCACTTGCACAGAGAAAAGCTCTGTAATATAATTCTTTGATAACTCTTATCATATCAAATTACGTGTTGCCTGACGGAGATGCTAATTCACCTTTTCAGGTGAGGAAAAGGGTTGCTGATGTAGACAAGGGGGGGGGGGGGGTCAACCCTAGTCCAAAATAAATCATATTTTGGCTTCCCTTGAGTCTAGTAGTTTTTCATATTTGAGCTAAACTTTTAGTTCATTTATGAGCTGAACTTTAGTTCATTTATTGAACTAAGGGTTAGCTCATTATGAGCTAACATTTTAGTTCATTTATTATCTTTTAATTAATATAGTTTTATGCTTTTTATGTTTGTTTAATGTTTGTCTCTTGGAATTCCAAACCGGCCTTTGGAATTCCAAGATTTCTTTTTCCCATGGTGGCTCCTTGAATTCAACCATTGCTTTTTAGTTTTTTGTGAATGCCCCTTGGGATCTCACGGCTGGCTCCTTGTTCCGTGTCCGCCCTTCGGTTCC
>NW_021320147.1:427180-434521 GCF_001605985.2 Dendrobium catenatum
CAAGAAAACATGTGCAAACTTCCCTGGACAGCGAACCAAAACCTTCAGACAGCTGGTACGAAAGTTTGGATAGCACGCCTTGACCTTAGGAACCTTGGCAGCAGCTCTAGGGGTGATCGGATCTCAGGACAGTGCATCCAGAAAAATTCTGGACAGCAGTTTAGCATGAAGAACTGCTGCGTTTCGGCTTTCTGGATGTAGAAATTGAAGAGTATAGCAGAAAAATTTGGGAATAACAATGAGAAATAGTCTTGAGATTAATTTACTTACCTAGGTGGCAAGATTAATTAAATCCCAAATCAATTTGGGGGAGAGAGAATAGAAATCTGAAGTTAATTTTCAGATCAAGTGGAATTAGCAGGATGAATTTGAATTTAAATTCAAATTTTAACATGGAAAATTAAATTGGATGAGAGGGAATTGTGGGAGGTAATTTGATGTAGACAAAGGGGGGGTCAACACTAGTCCAAAATAAATCATATTTTGGCTTCCCTTGAGTCTAGTAGTTTTTCATATTTGAGCTAAACTTTTAGTTCATTTATGAGCTGAACTTTAGTTCATTTATTGAACTAAGGGTTAGCTCATTATGAGCTAACAATTTTAGTTCATATTTATCTTTATTTAAATGCACTTTTATTATAGTTTTTAATGTCTTAAAAGTTGTCTCTTGGATTTCCAAAATATGGCTTTTGGGAATCCAAGATAGTGTTTAGTCTTCCCATGTGTGGCTCCTTGAATTCCACCATGGGAAGTTGTTTTATGTGTATGCCTCTTGGGATCTCACGGCTGGCTCCTTCTTCCGTGCGGTTCCTTCGGTTCCCGCGGCTGTGGCTCTTTGGTCCGTGCGGTTCCCTTCGTCTCCCGTGGCTGTCTCCTTGGTTCCTGGTTTGGGTGTAAACCGAGAGCTTTGGGGGGAGATTTCTATGCTTTTTAATGTTTAGTTTTAAGTGTTAATTAAGTGTTTGTGTCCTTTTGTATTCCCCTTTCATACCTATAAATATGGGGGGCTATGTAATGTTTGAAATAGTTGAATGATATTTGATTTTTGGAAAAAAAATCTTTGTTAACCTGCGGGTTGCTCGGAAATCCTGCGGGCTCTTTCCAACCTTCTTTTCTCATCCTCTCCGGAAATCCTGTGGGCTCTTTCCACCCTTTCTTCTCGGGCTTCTAATCTCTTCGTCTCTCCGCAAGTGCCACTCCACCTGTATCCTTCTTCTCAAAGTGCAGCAACTTTAGGGTGTCTGTCGTGTTGTTTGTAAGTCGTCGTTGTAATTTCTTTTATTTAATTTTATTTGAAATATAAGAGTTTGTTCTTCCCTATTGTTGTTCGTCCTCCTGCTTTTCTCGCCTTTTCTCATTTTCGTCCTTAGAAGTCCGTCGTGTCTTTTGTGGGCGAAGGGTATAGGCTCCCTATATCTTTTGCCCGCATCAGTTGCCGTTTTTCATTTGAGATATCTTAATTCTTTGTTATCTCAATTTTTCATGTCAAGAACTCATGTAGCCAATTTTGGGGTGTTGTTACCATTGTTTCTTGTTCCATTCTCTACATGTGTCATTTGTGACACATCCTTAGGATTTTTGAGAAGCCATTAGACCATTTTGCGGGCATCACATGCATCATTTACCAACCCCTATTTTGTCTAGCTTTTGTAACTTAAATCTTGATCTTCATTCAAGTCGAGCCAAGCATTCCAAGATATGTAAGGAGGTTGGACTATCACTATTAGGTGTTTCTTAGATGTTTGCTTGAAAGCATTTAATTTAGGAGTCTGACTGGGAGTTCTCCTCGAGCATCTGTTAGGACAGTGTCTTTTTAGTCATGGAATATATAAGCTATTCGAGTACTCCAAGATGACTTGATCTTGCTATTCTGTCTCACTTGATTGAGTTTTTTTGTTTCTTTATTCCTATATTGCATATTCTACTTGACTTGGTATCAATAATTTGAAAGAACCCTTTGAGTGTATGGATTTGCTTGTTCGACACAATTTATTTTTTAATATGGGTGAAGATTTTACCACTCAGTCCAGACCCTCACTTAGAACCCCATCCACTAGAGAATTTGGTTGAAATGAAGTTGTCTGTGCAATTGTTTTCTTCTATAAGGTTCGTTGTGATGGTCAAGCCACTTCTTTTAGAGGAATTTTAGCAATGTCTCTATGACAATTGTTTTTTGTTGGATTGACATCGCCGATTGATATGATTGAGGCCGTTGTAGTTGTTATTCCTCCTATTGTGTCTACATATCCACATTCAGAAGCCTCTTAAGGTGGGTGTGAGGCTTCTGTCTGCTTACTATCTATAGCTGTGTGGACTTGAGCCACATGATTAAGTTACAGTGAGTTTTAGGCTTTTGTATATTCAGATTTTTTGCTTGCAGCCTTCTAAAGAAGTTGGTTTATTAGACGACAACATGGTTTAAAATGAGGATAAGCCTTTAGGTCAATATGACATTTTGTATTGCAAGCTGAGTTTATGGTTTGGAACCTTTACTTGCTTTGATTATTTAATGAGCTTTATGACTTGGAAGCATTGCTCTTGTATCATGAGTTGAGTTCTATGACTCAAAAGCTTTTTCTTGCTTGGATTGCTTAGTAAATGGTGTTTCTCTTTTAACATGAGCTATTGTGGTCAGAGGCTTTGCGTGCTTTTAAGGGGTTGTACCAAGCTTTTTAAGCCTTTAGGCTCTGTTTGGTAGCTTTAGATTTGCCAGAGCTACTACTATATACTATTCAACTTTACCTAACCAAAGTTTTTTTTTTTAAATCTAGTTTATATTACATGTGCATGAGACTAAAGTCTGTTGTTTTCGTAAAACGGTAAAAGAATTAGAAAGATAAATCATAGCTTCTAATGTTCACTATGATTTTGCTCGTTTCTTTGAGTGATAGAGATAATAGTATTCATGACTTCTTTTTTATCCTTTTTCTCAAGCTCCATGCCTGAGCTTGTCTTTCCTTTAGCTTAGGTGGCCATTTGGCTCTTTTGATAAGGTTTAAGAAGCAAATCAAGATCTAATTGTAGAGGAATTTCTAGAGTATCTCCTTGTTTGGATGTTGAAGCGTGGACTTTTCTTGCATATCAAGGATGCTCAGAAGGGAAGCTTCTTAGCTTGATCTTTGACTCAATATGTGCTTTTTCTTCCATTTCATATGTCTCAATTAGAGCATCAATATTTAAATTCCCATTCATGGCAGTTTTTGAGAGAGAGCCTTGTAGTAGTGGCACTCATAGAAGGGCATGTTAGGAGGTTGAATTCGACAAGAAATGTCCAACATAAGATAAGTATTTTTGGGGAACAAAGAATTTGTTTTTTTATTGAGTTACACAACGTTGTTGTATATGTACCAAACATGAATCAAACTTGACTTATGCATTGTTTCCGTATGAGTGCTTCCTACTTATGAATCCTCCATAAGGAAAAGTCCTTTGGTCAGTAGAAATTCAGGAAAGGACCCCTTCACCTCATGAAATTCTGGGTATTTATGATCATCTTTAAGAAGGGCCTCCCACATGGATGAATGGACTTTCCTGTAGTTCTTTAAGAACTTTTGTCGTGCCAAATTACACCTCACCTATGTTGCACCGATACGGATACGGCGACACGGATACGACACAATATGGATACGGGACACGTCAATTCTTAAAAATATAGGATACGGGTACGGTGCGGATATGGCATCATAATTTATAAATCATACATAAAAATTAAGAAAGCAATCAAAGCATAATATTTGAAATTACAAAAAAAAATGACAACAACATCATTTGTAGCCTTGTAGCTTATAATATCAAAATATAAGTAAGCATTAAATGTCTAGTACAACGACAAAAGCATAAACATAAATTGTCTAGCACATAAAGTTTCAACTAGTCAATAGAAGGAATGATATGCTTAGCTTCTTCAGTGGTTTGTCTTTGAACTTCTATATCATCTTTAATGAATATCATAGCTTTTAATTCAGGCTCATCAAGTGAAAGATTAGTAATTTCTAATATTCTCATATCATCAAGAGACTCAAATCCATCTCGGAAATGAGAGAACTTTGCTTGCAGCCGCGGAAGTAAATACGACGCATTTTTTTTGGATTTCTTTTTGTTTTTCAACGGACACGTGTATCGGATACGCGTGTCCTTTTGAAATTAAATAGTATTTTAATTGGATACGTCTTTGGCGTATCCGACACGTATCGGTGGAGTATTAGAGGCGTATCCGTGTATCGGTGTATCGGATACAGCACGCCTTCATAAATAGGTGTATCGGTGCAACATATCACCTCACATGAGCTTAATTTAAATTTTGTGTAGGATAAGGATTGATAGATTTAATATATGATATTTAGATGTTATGTCGCTTTAATTTGTCACGTCAAGGACTCACATAGTCAATGCTATGGGCATTCCTATTATCATCGGTGGTGCCTATCAATGCATGTATGGTATGTCCTTTAGCTATTAGAGAAGACCTTAGACCATCCTTTCGGTGTCCCGCATATACTTTAACCACTCCTATCTTGTTTGTCTTTTGGCATTTTTGTTCTTGATGTTTATTTGAGTTGGGTTGATTTTTCATGGCTATGCAAGGAGTTCGCTGGGATATGGGCCCAATCGATAATCAAAGCAACATATTTCTTCCGCTCAGAAGCTTTCGTTTAGGAGCATCTCTCAAGAATTCAATTAGAAGTGTCTCATAAGAGTCAATTTGGGAGTTCTCCTTTGGCATTCGTGCATATCATGTCTTGCCAAGTAATGCAATGGCCGTGTTATTTGACCATGTATAGCCAAGTTGAGTAGATCCTTTTGATCCATCTCATCCAATTGAGTTTCTTGTCATTCTATGCCTGCATTATGTGACGTTGTATTGATGCGTGGATAAACGTAACAATTTATTTTCAATACTACAACTCACTAAGAAACTCATGAAAATTACCAAACAAGTGGAAATTGCTATTACAGAATGCAACAGGAACCCCAAACAATTTCTAAAGCAATGGGAAAAAAATCCAGTAACTTCAGATTCTGTCACAAAACAGCCATTTTAAATTTTGTGCTAAGGTCATATCCAGTATTTGTTTCTTTTTCTCTTGTTTCTACCATGAGTGATAGCTACCTAGCACTTCCAGGTAATCGGGAAAGGCATATAAGCTTGACTGGAATTGTTTCAGTTCACCTACAGTTAATACGGGTACAAGTAGGTAGCCAAACTCTATATGAAACTGAAATCTAAACTTGATTGATCAATCAAAAGACAGAGAACTTAATGCAGGATGCTTTCTTGATTCAATAAGCTGTTGATTTCCCCCTTCTAGTCTGAAAAGCAGATCTACAGCACCTTCTAGGATAAAAAAGTTGCGAAATTCATGTCTACAATGTTTCTGAATATGTTTCTAGAAGGAGAATTGGCTGGAAATTCATGTCTACAATTTTTCTGATTCTTGTTCCTGCAGCTAATGTAAGTTGTATCTAGGACCTGAAAATTCTAGCCCAAAAAAAAGGGCAATGCCACCTGAAGGCTTGTCTTGTAATATTTCTTGATGTTATCGTCTGGCCGTTTCCCTGCTGTGAACAAGACAAAACAGCCATTCAACAATTCTTATTAAAATAATTTGGTGCAATTAAACAATGGGTAAACACAGAATCTGATAGAGACCTGTGTTGGTTCCTTATGTTGCTGTTTTTAACCCCAATTCAAGAAACTGGAGGGCACAATCTACCATTCAGCTTCTCTTGAGTCGTATCAATCAGAAAGTCAAGACAATTGCTGCCTCTGATTCTCAGTACAGCTACCTAGAGGTTTTCACCGAGCAAGAATGCACCAGGAAGGCTATGACGGACTGGATTCAGCAGCAATCTTCTTGGGCATTCTGCAGGAGATGACTTCTGAGTTTCGGGATCAATTGTGCTGGAGTCCTGGACTCCACTATGGTCTCTTTCACTATTTAAGCTATGTCATTATGCCTGATATGACTTAGTTAACTTTGTCTCATTCGAAAGAATCCCCAACAGTATGGCTTTGCTTGTTTGGTTCAGACCACTCAAGGATTCAAGTTTACTATTGTGATAAACCCAGCTAAAGATGCTGTGTGATATTCCTTAAACTCTCAAATTTCATCTTTTTCGTAAACATTGCATCGAGATGTTCTCTTAAGAAGAAAGTGAAGAGAAGCGGAAGGGAAATGCTTTACTTTGATCCAACCATTAAAAAAACGGACGAGGCGTCCGCATTGAGTCGCGCCTCAAGTCGAGGCGGAAGTCATGCGTATCAGGGCTTACGCCTCGAACCATCCAGCGAAGCCTAGGATTTTTTCGCATAAAACGTACGCATTAGAGCGTAACGCCTCGAGGCAGTATGATGCACCGCCTCGAAATTTTTTCTTCGGTATATATGTAAATACGACGCAGCCGATTCGTGTTTGTTTATTCGCGTATAGGATTAGGGCTTCCTGTGAGAATTGAAAGGAGAATTAGAGGCGAAGCCGTGAGGGAAAGAGACGAGTCGTGAGTGCAGGAGACGAAGTCAGAAGGAGACGACGCAGGAAACGAATCCAAAAGCAATAACGGTTTCGAAAGCATGAAACGAAGCCGAAGTTGTGAGTGCAGGAAACGTTCAGGCCTCGGTTAGGTCGGAAGAGCAGGTGAGCGGTGTTGTGGCCTTGACTTTGAGTTGCAGTAACGAAAGCTTGAATAACTCCTGATTCAGATTTCTTTCATTCGTCCGCTCAGTGCATGCTCGGTACCGAGCAGGTACAAGCTCGGTACCGCTCAGTACATGCTCGGTACTGCTCAGTACATGCTCGGTACTGCTAGGTACATACTCGGTATCGAGCCAGCACCGCTCGGTACCGAGCAAGTATATGCTCGGTATTGAGCGGTACATGCTCGGTACCACTAGGTACACGCTCGGTACCGAGCAGTATATGCTCGGTACTGAGCGGTACATGCTCGGTACGGAGCGGTACATGCTCGGTACTGAGCGGTACATGCTCGGTACGGAGCGGTACATGCTCGGTACGGAGCGGTACATGCTCGGTACTGAGCGGTACATGCTCGGTACTGAGCGGTACATGCTCGGTACTGAGCGGTACATGCTCGGTACGGAGCGGTACATGCTCGGTACGGAGCGGTACATGCTCGGTACGGAGCGGTACATGCTCGGTACTGAGCATATATAACAAGAAGAATTTCATAATTACTCATATAATAAAATTTTGTTCCGGGGGCAGCGCCCATGAAAACCCCCACAGAGGCGCTGCCCCTTGACCCCGCGACCTGACAGGGCAGCGTCCCCTTGGACCTCCGACAGACTGGTACATTTTTGTATTCATGTTGTTTTATTATTGG